>NW_027286739.1:125000-207500 GCF_022747635.1 Hetaerina americana | reverse complement strand
ATCATCGGTCCAAGCCTGGTCCCCCTGCTCCTACCACAAACAATAGTAGCATACCATACAAGCCAGTCCCACCCCCTAAGCCGAAGAACTATCGTCCCCCTCAGCAGCCTCAAAGCCACGAGAATGCTTTCTGGGGTGGCGGAGGAGGCAGCCACCTACCTCACCCGCCCCCTCCACCTCCCCCATCCCACTCTCGCTCCTACTCTGCTCACATCCCTAATGGGGGAAGTTCGCGGGATGGTGGGAGTGAAGATCTGGACTCCGGTGTCACTCCAGGGGGTAGCCTGGAGAGGAACCATGTGACGTCTGGAGGGGAGCCCCCTTATCCCCAACCGCCCTACAGTGGAGGGTCAGGGGGACACTCTCACCTGCACATGCAGCAGCAGAGGTCTTCACCAATGGCAAAACCTCCAAGGTAAGCTAAGTCTCCTCATTCCTTGCTGTTGTGTTGAAGGCAATAGTTTAGATCACTACTGCTGTGCACTTCATACCCATTAAACACTATCAGCCCTCAAAGAAACTGCAGGAAATGGCATAGCAGTTACGTTGACAGAATTTTCTACTAATGTTAACACAAATGTCATAATTTCACATTGCAAAAATCATTTGCCTAGATCGGGATATGAAAACAAATTCATCTATATCCAGCTGATTGCTTTAACTAGTTCAACTACGAAGGAATCATCTTGAATCCAAATCAAGACAAATAAGTTTTGCATTTTTAAATCCTTACATTAGAATCATTCTTAATTATATGCATCCCAAACAACAGTATCATTGTTATTGATTTGAATCAGATGTCACACACCTCAAATTTTCATAGCATTTAACTGTCTTGGTTTTAGTCGTTTTCCATAGAAAGCTTCCTAGAAAATATATCAAATTATGTTTCTCATTCTAAAATTAACAAAATCTCACCTAAATGAAAAGTACGGTTCGTCTATATGCTATCATCCTATTTGCAATCACATCTGTAGGCTATTAAACAGTCTGCTGTGTGTAACTGATTGACACGGCGATCCCTCAGTTGAGGAAGCAAGGAAAAATTCTTGAATAACTAAATTTCTTCAAAAATTCTGTGAACAAATTTGAGAAAGGGCTGAATATTTTGAAATAATTAGTAATTTGATGTGCAAATCAGGAATATGAAACTAGAATTAGGAATTTCTGATGAGCATGGTACTCCTTTTAGATATGAGTTCAGTTAAAGTTTGCGGTAAGTCATCATGGTGACTGGTGGGTGAAGTAACTGGTACAAACTGAAACTAATGCCTGACATCATACGTACAGTATGCTCAAAAAGCAATGAGGAATGATCCACAAAAAAATACCTAATCAGATCCCAAATGCTCAGGAGAAAAATTAGGAAAGAATGGCATGTTTGTCAACATCAATTTAATGAGTGACTTCGACAGATAAGCACAAGTCAAGAGACCTCCTGTGGCTCAATTTCACAGCATTTCATACTTAATGTGAATTCAATTGAAAGCACTTCATTTTGTACTCCTTTTATGTTAAAAACAGTGGACCTACATTTTCTTTTGACCTCCAAGAATTATAAGAAATTCTAGTAATACCCATTGTTCATTTTGTGAAGTGTTCCCTTGTGTGTGTGTGGTGCCATGGGCATTTTAAATGTTTTATTTTTCATTTTTTCCCATTGCCTAGGGGACAGTTTTACTACAATGTGCCACCCCCAAGGGAGTATCCTCCGCCACACCCCAGTCATCACCACCACCACCATCACCATAGCAATGGAGGAGGCCCCGGGGTGCCTGATAGCCGTGAATTAAGTGGCCTCGATCTTACCAATCGTGAGCAGAGGGGAAGTGCCTTTGAACTGTACAAGAAGCCAAATGACCCCCGTCTCCTTTTTGTGGAGCATGGAGCTATGAGGTGATAAATCAAGCCAAAGCCATGTGCAGTGCGATTTCAATGGCTATTCATTGAATCTCTTATTTATTTCATGACCTCTAATCAATGGTGTGTGTAGGTAGAAAATATTATGATTTAATGTCTCCTGATTGAAGGATAAGAACCTGCCAAACATCAAGTAATAACTTTTGCACTTAATTCACAGGTGTAATGTAAAATATTAAAATTTCTCCAGTTATCGGATGGTTATTCACATAATTTTCTCAGGCCTAAATTTTAGGAATGGCATGAAATAGATTTAGTATTTAGACATCTTAATTTTCCACATGGTTTTTATTTGTTGTGGCATCATTTCAAAGGCCCCATTAATTTTCAAATACCTTTTGTAAATAATTGGTGCAAAATTATAAAAAGGCACAATTGTCCCAAAACAATGATGCTTAGAATTCAGTCGAAAAAATATGAACTGTGTGGAAAACTTCAGTGTGTAAATTACCAAAAATGGATCAGGTAGATATTGTTTATGAATGAAGGTTGTTTTTATTCATTGTTTGTTATTGTATACCTAAACTTCTTTGAGAAGGAAAAATCATGTGTTCAGAAAGTTCCAGTCTTAGTATTTCATTGGGAATAGCATATGGGCCTTCTTAATATTGCATCATATGTTTGACAACAAATGTTCTTTTCAGAACCCAACTCTAGACAAGGGACAAATTCCCAGCATATTTGTATTGTTGAGCTTACTTAGACATTCTCTTGGAAATAGAAGTCTTTTCTAACATGAGAATTCTTTTGTGTGTGTGTATGTGGGGTATTACTGCTGATGCCCAATAGATTGCAAACGCTACACATTTGATGTCACAGTTCTTCAGAGTTGAAAATAATGAAGTGAAAAGTTCAGAAGTGAAATCACAGAGAGTTAAAAGCGGTTTGGATCATTTTGTAACAGTCATGTGTATCTTCCATTCCATAGAAAAATAGAATCTCAAAGGAATCAGTCAAGGATTTGGTGAGTTGTTCACTGGTGTGAGTCATTGCACCAGTTCATGGAAATTAAAACCTGGTACCTCACCACATTTTTGTACTCCGACACATTTATAGACCATGCCTGAGATCTACAAAAGTCTTTGATTTCAAAAGTTTCCACGACCACGAGTGAAAAATGTACGGAGGAAAACTACCAATATGTATACACAGTTGTTTAGTTCACCATGACAAGAAACGTAAAAACCCAAAAAGCACAGTAGTAGAAGGCTTTAAGATCACCAGTGATAGTATGTGGGCCATTGGTTGCAATATGCCTGCTACACTTATATACTGAGGAATTTTCATATGCCAGAATCCTGGCAAGAAATGCCAATGCACTGATCGCTGAACAGTGATTTGTTGAAGGGGAATCAAAGAACATTATCTCTTCACCCAATGAAGTTTTTTTTTTGTTTGAGTTGTTGAATTATGTATATATGTATTAATTTAGTGCAAAAATGGCATTAAAAGATTGAAACCAATGTAATCAACAGGTAATTCTTTGCTGAAGATACGGTAATCCAGCTAAAGTCAGAAGAAACTAATGCTGAAAGTCAGACTCTGATGAAATTATGCCGTATAACATTACAGTGGGCAGCAGTTCCCTTGTAGGCGAGTGTTTTTAATTAGTGGCATGGGCAATAAATATTTTTTCCAAGAATTATTTATTCTATGAAAATGTGAGAATGAATCATTAAAATTTTGATACTATTTAGGGTCCCCTATCATTGTCATTAAAAAACTGATTGATATAAGTTTTTTTATAAATGACACAGGTCCTATGTTACATAGTTCTAATTGATATAACTACTGAATGCATTCTAGACTTGGAAGAAAGTTTAAATTAAAAATATGGATATTTTTTATCTTAATCATTTAGTGAAAGGTTAGCTACGATAGGAAAGAGTAACTAGCAAAAGTATTATTTTAAACTACCTCATGAATTAATCATTGTTATGTATCATATTTGGTTTTTAATCATTTAACTGCAGTTTCTGGATTTATTTTAGTTAATCTATTCAAATTATTTCACCCCTACTAGTGTGGTAATATATATAATTATTTTCAAAGTTTTGGATTTGGAATTTAAATTGTTTAATCACTCCACTGGGTTCATTTTGACTACTTTTCAAGAATTTTTTAACAATATGAAATGGAGGATATTAAAAATGAAGGCTTATGCATTTTCTTTTATCTGTCTATTATGTTACACATTTTCAGGGTTAGCTGTGACTTTTTGAAAATACTCAATGTGTGGCTCCTTTTATTGTGAGGATGATCAAAAGAAAGAAAAGAGTGTATGAATCCACTCTTTTATGTAAACCCAGGTGCCTTAATGTCTTATTTTGGAGAAAATTTAGATGAACCCAGTCAGTCCAAGTGTCCATTTCATTGTGCCTTCAGGCTACTTACTATCTTTTCAATAATGCCTTACTGATCATTAGTCAGCGAATACCATAATGTAGTGCTTATCGAAACATGAACACTTTAATGCAACAACAATTATCACCTAAAGGGTTCTTAAATTTAAAACACAAAAACTAACTCATTGCAATGCTTCATCATTAATATATAAACATTTTTGCCTTGTTGGGTAATATATGATGATTATTAAAATGAATAGTAGCTAAATATTGATTAGTAGTTATGGTTGCTTTAGAGATTTAAAGTAAAAAACTATTATGGATGCAAAAATCTAACAGGGTATCATGCTCATATGAAATGACCCTTTCTGGATGATGTATTTATTATATACATTTTCTTTCGTTTGTTATGTTATATTGTGAAAGATGAATTATTCGCATAATTTAGGCAGCTGAAAAAAAATATTGGCAATTTACAAGTTGCTCTATGTTCTCTAATTTGGTGTTGTGGTGCTTCTATAAAATTATGCGAAGTAAATGTTCTCTATTTCTAAGAACCAGTGACATGAGTTCTGGCATATTGTATTTTCATTGCATAATAACTTTGCTGAAAGAGGCTAGTCAGCTTGTAACACTACATAAAACTAAAAATATGCATTGCTTGAAAAAGGAGATTCATTGAAAACTGGCTCATTCTGCACCATCAGACATTCTTAATTTATGACAAGATAACATATGTCAAAACTCTCATTATTTTTACATTAATCTTAATTTAGTATTTGCCACTTAAGGTTTGTTTGTGACATTGTACAGTAATTTTCATTGTTAATAAGTAAGATGAATATCTTAGTCATTCATTTTGCTCTCAGTGAAAAAAGTAACTTCCCATAATTTCAGAGGCAAGGCATTACCTATATTCTATGTTTTTGTTAACTCCATTGATGGCACTGAAATTTTGCACTCAGGCTCATTCTTTGTATCATGCTTTTTTCCCAGAGAAAATTGTTTTGACCATTATTTTATGTACTAACAAAGTAACCAATTTTCCACTACGCTTATCAAATGGTGAAGTTTGCCATTGTGTACTAAGATACTTTGCTGCTGGAAATATTAATAATTTTTATATTTAAGCTTGAATAAAGTGTTTTCACACATATAAATAGTTTAAAAATACTATAAATGAATATACAAGTTATTTGAAAAATTGTACATATTGAATTTATCTGATATTGAATAATTATTCCTTAACTTCCACTATTTGTTAATCGCTGCATGCTCTGAGGTATTGGTTTCTAAGTTTTCTTAATAGTTGTTTAATTTTAGCCTAAAAAAATGAAAAACATGCTATTTTAAACTTCTTCAAAGTTTTTATTTCTTGCATTAATGTTCTTGCTGTATATATGAAATCATGTGATCAACTTAGCAAATATATTTTAGCAACTTGTATGAAATAATTTACCATAGCACTCTGTAGTTATGAGAATATCCTAATGCATTTTAGTTTCCCTTATCTCTGTAATGATATTGACTAAAATTTCAATTCATGATATACAGGTAAAACCCCTCAAATCTTTGGATGTGGAGCTTGGATTGCGTAAAGGAACTCCATCATCTATGCAATTTGATTTGAGCTGTTTTTGTGCTTAATCAGCTGTTATTCCTTGCTCTATCTCAGTTTCTGGCTCCATGCAATTTGTCTCGTATGCTGTAGACCACCTTTTATTACTGTATTTTATTACTTTACTGCATATGTGTAGAGATGGTAAAGATATCTTGAGTTGATGGGCAGATGAGAAGGGAGGGGATAATGGATGGAAATGCACCCTAGCCTTTTATGAATGGTACTCTTCAACCATGCTACTACACCTTGAGGACCTGAGATACTATTTACTTAGGATTGGCACCTCTCCCTAATGCTCCAGATTCGGAATGTATTGACTAAACTTTTTGAATACTTCAATCTTCAATCATGCTTTTTTTTTAACTTTTGGAAAAAATAAATTTTTTTTTCCAAATCTTTATCAATATTCTATACTATTGTGGCTTCCACTATGTGGACACATCTATTGAATAACAAACTCTTTGTCTCGTTTTGGTGTAGGTAGTTCACATATCACAAAAATATGATTTAGATAATGAGATATGGGGATAACTTTATAGAAAATTATAATTTTTTACTGTAAAAAATTCCACCACCAAGCATTACATAATTGCAATTTGTTTTTCATTTTCAAACCTTTGGGGCTAATCTTTTTACCTTGTATTGTATCTGTGTCGATATGTGCTTTGAATATTTTGATATTTTTGTTGTCTTAAATATTTATTTTTTTCATGGTTTCACTCAATTATGGGATTATATAAATGGCTGGAATGGGGAAATGAAATTGAGTGCAGTTCATATAAGTAAAATCATGAGAAAAAGAGTTTGCTTTTAGGAGTCTCTCTCTGTGAAACTTAAGTAATAAACCAGGAATAGTATTAGGACTTTTAAGTACCCACCCTTCTCTTTGCTATGAATTCTAGCCATTTCTTGCTGTCTAATACTTCAATCATAATTATGTATATACCCTTGTATGAGGCTATGGTGAAAAAAATTAAATAATGGATACCTTGATGACTTTAATATCCAAATCAACAGTCTTTCTAAAAGAGTAATCAAACATTTTGCTGATTATTTATTTTATGCACTGAAATGTTTCAATGTAAAGGAAGACATTCAATTTGGAGGAAAAACATTTTAGCCAAAATTATTTTAAAATCTCAAAAATAGTAGGAAAAATAAGCTTTCATTACTTACATTTCCGAAAATCTTCCATGTCTTTTAAATTTTGACGGTATTTTGAAATTTTTAAAAATCCTAGGCCCAAGGCTACTAGGGAAAAACTATAAAGCTGTGAAAACCATATCATTATGTGCTCTCGACTTAGTCAGGGTCTGTACTCATTGAAATTCTCAGTTTTTATGACCATACTGTATACTCATTGATTACACAAGTTATTGGATCTTTACAACGATATCAGTGCTTCATAAATGAATTCAGGTCATCATTCCAGGATGCCTTAATTCCACATCTTCATTACAACATAATTGAGTGTATGTTATCTCCAAATATTTAAAAGACAATTTTACCTCGAATAAGTGACAGAGCCAGGAAAAACTCAAACTGGAGTCGGTGCAAAGCAGCTTCAAAGACTGTTAAATTTAACCCATTGTGTCTGTGTGTGTGTAAGAAATTATTGCTAACTTTTGGCAGCTTGCATTTTTCTATATTTCCAAAAGACCAAAGACAAATCACTTTGGAGTTCCTCTGTGCAATTTCTTTTAGGGATGCTCATTTTGAAACAGTTGAATATAATTTTTGTTAAGTCATTCTACTAGCCGTCTTACCCTAGTTTCCATTTACCTATCTGCCTGCTTCCTTCCATTCCCTCCAGAGGGCAGGCTTGTGATTGGGGAACTGAATACAAACTCCAAGGATTGGAAGAGGAAGGTCGAGGGAAGTCTGGCGATGGGGCCATTTGCAATGGAAACAGGGACTTATCCCCTTCTCATGGCTTTAGCGGTGGCGGTGTGAATGGTTTCAATGGTCACAGTACAGAGAGGAGTAGTGGGGAGGTTCTAGCATCTGTGGAGGGCATATTTGGGAGTGAAGGGGGTCGGCTGGACTGTGGCAATAACCTGGGGGTGTCCTTGGTGATCCCGCCAGGGGCCCTTCCAGAAGGGTCCTTACAGAGGATTTACTTGAGGGTGTCGCGAGGTGGTGGTGGTGGTGAGGGTGCAAATTCAGGTGGGCAGGGTACCGAAGGGGATGAGGGCAACGCAAACGTTCTGCCTCCGCTTGATGCAGATAAAGGTAAGGCCATAGCCAAGGCTTGGAGGAGTTAAAAGCAGTTATTTTTTTAAGTATGTGGAAAAATCGCATGGGGTTCCAACTGAATGCTTGCATCTTGTCAGAGGTCGTGGCTTTTGTGTGATTGTGTGGATGTATTTAAAAGCAGGTCAAAATGCTATATTAACCAGTGGAAAACTTGGGTGAAAGTTGCTATGTGTAACATGCATGAAGAGTAAAGAATTTTTAAAGGATTTAATAAACTGTGCATATTGAAAAGGTTTTACATAGGTGGTGAAAAGTGAAATAATATCAGGTATTAGCTCATATGAAACAAGCTCCTTTCCTCTTCATTTTCAGGTATATCCATTTCCAAATGTTATGCTTACAAATTATATATTATCATATTTTATATTTTTTATAATTAATTGCCTGAATGGAACTATTCCACTGACAAATGGTTGGTAAATTTTATTGTAAAATTAAATCGTGTTTCAAAATTTTCATAAAATATTTTTTTTAATGCAATTATTATGGAAATGCTTGCCACAGCTTTTGTTGGAAAATATTCTAATGACCTATGCTTATCAGAGTGGTGGTTCCCATCATTTCAAGAGCTTTTGGCCCTTCTACATACAAGCTTATCCTTTCCCTATCTTAAAAGTAATTTTTACAGCTGAAATGAACACATTCTTAAAATAAACAAGGAAATATGAATATGAGTGATAGAACTCTTTAGTATAAAAGACAGGTAAAGGATTACTGTTGTTTACTTGACAAATAACTATGTACTTCATTAACTTAAGGATACTTGACCATTACTTCTATTGTTGATGTCGAATAAATTTGTTTTCATGCGCTAAATATTAATAGTGGATTTTTTCAAATCCACTGATAAAATATCCTATTTTTGCATGAATATGGGTGACATGCATGCTAAACATGTCTCATACTTATTCAACTATTTGCTCAGTAACTTCTCTGCAGCTCAAGATTGTTTATCCAAAATGGTCAGGACAAGTGAATGATACTTCTGGTATTTAAATATTTCCCCAAAAGAGCTAAAAAACAAAATGTCTTGGTTTGGGAATTGAAGAAAATAATTTTAATTTGAAAATGTGAATGAATTCATGTGTAACAGACAGGGATTTAGAAAGTAGATATGGATTTCAACAGGTAGTTAGTCAGTTGGAACATGTTTTCCTTCGGTTTTGATCTCTTATTTTTGGTAGACAACCCTAACTAAGAATTGAAAACCACTCCTAGTGCTTCCATACATCGTCAATATCTCACAATGGGGAGGAAGTCTGTAGCCCTTGGAGATGAATCATGAATCTGTTGAGAAGCCTTTCATGCTGCAGTTGAGTCCTGCTGGAGTTTTTTTTAAAGTTATTGTCCACCTGATGTAGCATAAGTCTTTACTCACAAGTCAAAGTGCACTTTGAGCCCAAAATATTGGTATATATCCTTGTCTGCATGTGAGTTTAAAAAATGCAAGATAGCAAGCAGAAGTTATATTTATAATGTCCAATGAAAATGAGCCCACAAAAATAAGTAGACCATGCGAGTATATAAATATAAATGTTTGAAAAGCAGTTCAGGGAAATGTAAAAGTTGGTGAAAGTTTTCTCAGTAGCCCATGTGTAAAACAGAAGCATTTAATTTAAATTAGTCATGTGTTGAATAAATGACCCAGTAAAAGTCACTACAGTGTGAATAAACATAAACCTATTTAAGACTTTTATTCATCCATGTAACATAATGGAATAACATTAATCCAACATCAGTCTGTAATCCATTGAGCATTTCATGGCTCCGTCCCCTTCTCAGAGCTCAATAATGATGGTTGTTGACCCCAATTTCAACAAATGGTTTTTGAAATTGGGGCCAGTTGGATTCACAGAAGTTGATCAACCATAAGGGAGATATGTACAACTGGTAGCTTGAAAGTAACACAGTAAAGTTGGAGGTTGAATATCTTCACTAATACCTTGACTCTTAGCACAATGCCTGAAGGGATATTCCTTGGAATGTATTTTGCATAATACTGCCTGTTGACAGATACATGTCAATGTAGCAATTTTTGTAATATAGCAAGTCTTTGCGACCAATAGTTCAAAGGATGTATGACATCAAAAAGTTGTTCCTTAATTTGGGTCACCGAGATCCACATTAGGTCGAAAGCAGCACCACTTGTCCCAATTTTTCATTTAGATAAACAGCTGTTGTAAACATCATATCATACACCCAGACTGTTTCGTAGTACATGAGTTCTCTGAAGAAAGATTGTTAGAATTCATAAAATTCAAATAATAGGTCCAAGTGTATATCTTCGATATCTCTTATATTATTTCAATTAAGGTCAAGAGAAATCATGTTTACCCGGAAAAGTGTTGTGAGTGACCATTGAATCGCTTAAACCTCATATATTGTAGTGATGGTAAACCCTGTATTTGTGGAAGATCAAAAATTAGGTATACTTTCAAAAACTGTAGATGGATGGTGGAGGTAATAATTTTTATTCTCTATTTAGTGCTTTTTATGGGCTGAATAGTTGTTAATTTGCATTTATAACCTTATCATCATTATTGCTGTTCATAATTCCTGAGGTAGTTTTGATTCAAGTTTCCACCTACTTATTTTGTCCTTTAATCTATTGATGCCTACGTATTTATGTTCTTTCATATTTGCCATTTCCAGTTACTCATAGTCCACTTTAGTAATAGGATCAGATGTGATGTGATTGGGCGAGCCTAAGCAACCATTACTGAGTATTGTGTAGATCCACCTGCTTCATCGCTAAGCTTAGTATTAAGACAGCATATACAAAATTGACACTTCTATTGTTTTTATCCTAGAGAGCAACTTGTGAATGTAGGGATGTGAACTAAAAATGGTTGAATATGGCTTGATAGAATTTATATTCTTTATTTTTAGCATTTAAACAGGAGAATGTGAATGCATAAATGCTATAGAATGTTGGCCTTTAATTCATGTAGCCTTTTCCTTTCATTTGTCAAATAATAGAGTGAAAATCTTTTGCTTATTTAAATTGCATTGTGTTCGAGCATTTTGAATGCATCATTTGCTGAGCTTATATATTTATAAATAGTAGTTCCTTTATATTATGTCAGATGCTTACCTTCCTTTAGTGACCTGACCAATTTTGAAATCAATAACTAGTTTACCTATTTTTTATGCCATGAGGTTCACCTTGATCAGTTACTAGTTCTTGCATTTAGATGAGTAGGTTCTAATTAAGATCCCCATTGTTGCTTGAAATAGCAGTGTGTGTATCTATATAAATACATATATGTATGTATGCTCAGTGTAATTTCAGTCACTACTCTTTTAGTTGGCATCACTCTTAGAGCTTAAAAAAGTTTATGGCATGGTGCTTTTACAGAAATGCTTAGTGATTTCTAGTTTATTTTAAATTATATAAATATTAAATTGTAGCTTAGTTGATTTTTTAGCCTAGGTTATGTAGCTAAATGAGGCTTAACTTGATACATTTCCTTATCGATTTTATATATTCTCTTATACTAATTAAGTTTCTTTTGTACTCTGGTTTGTAGGAAGTAAAATGCCATAAAATAGTAGTTGTATTTTATATTTAATCGCCTAGTTTCAAATGAAATATTAATTGACTAATGTAAATTA
Organism: Hetaerina americana; assembly: GCF_022747635.1. NCBI lineage: Eukaryota > Metazoa > Arthropoda > Insecta > Odonata > Calopterygidae > Hetaerina > Hetaerina americana. The sequence continues at coordinate 195,743 of NW_027286739.1, read as the reverse complement.
TTTTTTCTTTAATTAAAACTGAATATCAGCCTAGCATAAATGATGTTTAGGTAAAGTGAAAAATATGTAATTAATTTGATATAACACACATTTTGTTTTGCCTAATGATGTAACATGGAAAGAGAAATTGTGATATTTAATTCAAGGGGAAGTGTTTAATTGGCAGTATGTGTCTGGTTAAAATTCTGTCAATACACCTATTAAAGTTGGGTAAACCCAGCCATGGATCAATATAATGGAATTTTAATGACTAAGATATATGGTTCCTTCCTTCTAGCTCACAATATTAAACATTACCAACTGCACTTTTTAAAATCTGACTGTGATTTAAATGTTTTATCAACAATTTTGTGCATAAAATCATAAAAATTTAGTTGGTTTCTAGTTGGTCAGCCCAGGTAAAGATTCATGCAATACCAAAGTTAATCTGAGATTATTGACCTAGACCTTTACAACATAGGGGATCTGTTGTCATAGATTTAATGGAAGGTTGCGGAGACTGAAGATTCATAAGCATCTTTCTCATGAATACCTCATGAAGTGGATGAATAAGCATCCATTTCATGAGGTATTCACCAATGTTTGTGACAACACACCCAAAAGGTAATTCATTTGCAAGCAACCAATTTTCTGTCAAAATTTATACTTCATGAATTACAAAAAAAAACTTTTTTGATGAATTCATCTTAAGCCCATGTTAAGTAACCTACATTTTGTTGTCCATGCATAATTTTTTGTGCTGCCTTTGGTTGCAGTCGCTCTGTTGATTTTATTTTTCAATGAATTATCCTCAGCAATCTCCCTTTCACAGTATCTGGAGTTAGATTATCAATGAAATACACTCATTAAATTAGTTCTCAGTACAAGTAAATAATTTTTGGAAGCTTGAATATAAGCTGATTTTAATAGTTTTAGTTTAATAGTTTATTTTTTCATACTCATTTAAGTTAAGAGGTTTCAGTGAATCAATTCCATTGCTGAACATTAAATTTCTTAATACTAGTCATAATGCTTTTTAGGTGTGGAATTGAGCATGCATTGGGAAAGAGATGGTACAAGGGAAAATTTCATAGGAATAACAAATGGAAACAATTATTTTAGATTCTTGTTTTTTGGGAAGGAAATAATGAGACCTCTAAATGTCTTGAATCAGAGAGCTAAAAGCTTTTATCTGGTGAACTGATCAGTTATATAACAGGATTCTTCTTTGTGAATTTATGTCTTACAGAATTTGCAGTAAAGAGGCCATTCACTGGAGATACCCATCTTTTAGGATAAATGAAATAGCTCTAAGCTACTTATGTAGCATACCATTCTAAGTTCATGTTCAAAATTATAGCCAAGGGGAGTTAGATAATCCAAACTTAACATGCAGATGTGTGTTCCATGAATTGACATGTTATTATGTAATAATTTCATTTTATTAGGCCTATATTTGTGTGAAATGTTCACCTGTTGATGTCCTAGTCAACTTTATTTTCATTATGTATGTAGAGTAAAGGCATGAATGGGGCATAGGTGAGAGAAGAAACTATGGTGAGATGGGAAGAATTGTTAGGGACAGTGTTATGTATGATAGATAAATATAATGTGACACATGTAAGGGGTTTGCTGTGCATTACCTCTGCTCCCAAGTTCAGGATAAGAAATGCTCATGCTACCATAATCCAACAATGAATGGTGTAGGGAAGTAATGAAGGACAGAAACAACCAAGGGCATTCAATTCATTTTATTTTTTTGCTGATTGCCATTTTAATTTGCCTAATGTCTTGTGGTCATAATGTAAATGGAATGCTTAGTGAACAATGGATGAATGAAGCAAATGAATAATTGAACTTCTCTCTTAATTTCAAGGTGAGACTATACTGAGCCCTTTGGTTTTCTGTGGACCCCAAGGTCTTCGTTTCCAGCAGCCAGTTGAACTTATTTTGCCACACTCTCCTGCCAATGCTGTAGGGATGGCTACAGCAGCCTCTTCGCCCCGTTCATCTCCTTCCCTCCTTCACCTTTCCCTCAGGGCCAGTCAAACAAAGTCAGGCAAGCCCATGGCATGGAAAAATGTCGATCTGGGTGAAAGGCTCCTCTTTGCCGGAGAGAATGGAATCATATCCCGTGGAAGTGGGAAGGTGTCAGTTCTTGTTGATCACTTCTAAGCAAATGTATAAGGAAATATACATGTGAAAGTTGATCAAATACGAGAATTTATGGGGAATTTTAAAGTGTGATTGTGGAATATTTTCCTGCAACGGAGTGCCTAAATATATTTTATTGTTGACAAAATATTTGATATTGTTTTGTGAAAGTGAGCCAGCTTAATTTTTTATAGCGGTGCTAAGGATTTCAAGATGCATCATTTGTGGGCATTCCACGGACATGTGCACACAGTGCAGCAAGATGCCCGCCTATTGAAAGTTTTTATATTGGCCAGGCCACTTGCCTTGCTCTCCACTGCAGGCAGAAGTTGTTTTACTGATCCTGTCTATGAAAAGTTGTTTGTGATTTTCTAATTGTAGAAAAATACTTTTTGCTTAGTCTGCATTTTTTAAGAGAATTTTATTTTGAAAAATTGTTTCACTCCTCAGCTATTTAAAATCCAAGTCATGATGAGCAACTTTTGTGTGTCAGTATACTTATTTCACTTGTATAAAATGAACTACACTTGAAATTGCTCTCTTAAAAAAAAATGTACAATCATATGCGATTCATTCTAACTTCCTTCATTTTGCTACCATTTTTATGTTGATGAACAGGTGTAAGGGCTGATGAGTTTCAATTAAGTATCAATCATTTAAACAATGGCTTTAAATGTGTCTGACACTCAATATTTTCTCTGAGCACATTGTTTTCATAAGAAATTGTATTTGACAATTAGTTGGTTAACCTAGTGAACCAAAATTCTATTTCATTGTTGCCAGCTGGATAGCTTTAATTGACATCTGTTTGCATTAGTAGAAAATGCTAATCTATGCCAAGTTTTATTTTAAACTATATATCTAAATTGAATAATTTCTATATGAATTTAATATCATTAAGTAAAATTTTTGAATGTTTTTCAGTATCACTTTATACCAGACACATTGTCCAACAAGAGTAATAAAACAGCTTATTGTTCAAGCATTATTCTCACATTTGGCTAGAATTACCTCTCCTGTTGTGGGTTAGTTTGTGATTGATTGATAGGCAAGGACAAAACTACTGACAATACTGTTTCTAGAATTGGAGACTGACATTTAGACTTTTTGAGTTCCAAATTAGTATGTAGTCTAAGAGGTTCCAGTTAAAGTGAAAGAAAAATTCTCCAGTAAGTACATATTTATTTTGCTAGTTCTTGTAATAGCTGCTGGATAGCATAAGGAGGCTCAATGTGAAATTTCCAAAGAGATAGAACATGGCACATTAACTCATCTTGAGTTGCAGTAACAATCACAATGTTTTACTTTGTATTTTAAACTTATTTCTTTCCCAACACATGGGATGCAAGAGACCATTTACTTTCTAAGAGAAACAAATAATTAGCATACCCTGAGTGTTCAGTAGTATTAATTTAATTATAAACCACTCTGATCTCATGGTTTTTAATGTATGTACATATATATAGTCTTGACTATTACTTCTGCTGAGGCATGACCATAGAAAGGTATATGTGAGGTGAAAGGCTCTTGTGTGTTAATACCGATATGAACTGTCACTATCAACAATGTACAATATTTTATAAATATTTGTTGATAATTAGCTATGTATTTTTGTACAATAAAGAAAACATTATGGTGCCTTAAATAAATATCAAGTCCATTATTTCCAAAAGGATTACGTTCAAAATATCGCATAATTAAACCAAATAAGGAATTAAACTTGAAACATTTTAATGGAAAATTGGTTTGCTAAGATTAACTATTTACTTAGCGTATAAGTACGCGGCAATAAAATTCTTCGGTGTCACAGCTTAAGGGATGTGAAACAGTTTTTTAATCCTCAAAACAATTTAATAGTATATAACTCATTCTTAAACGAAAGTGCACTGGTGGTAACCGCGTACATAGACAAAGTTAATTTCGGGAAGATATCATTTGATTTGAAAATATATAGATTAAATGCCTGGCAAGGATATTCTGTGATTATAAAAAATCCATATCAGGGTACACCAAAGGAACATTTCAGCAACGTCTCCTGGAATATGCTCACGTAGATGAAGATCTTGATGGAGATGTCAACGAGCGATGGCTTAGAAAGAATTTATATACCGCAACTTGTGAAAGTAATTTCATTTTTGGAAAAGGATGAAAACGTTCATTTTAAAAATTATTATCGCTTCAATAACCTCCATAACACATAATTACAGTTCCTTCTTAAACGCTAATTAGACTTACGCTTGCAACACGGTTGGAATTTGAAGGAATGCGGTCATTGGGTTCGAGACTGTATTAAAAAAATGGCGGAAGGATAATGGTGTAGTGGCAGAGTTGTCACGTCGCATAGGACTCGTGCACGAACATCACGGCGAATGACTGGGGTGATTGAGAAAAACTGAAGATGGAGTAATTTTATACATCTAATACTTTAGCCGTAGATGACTTGGCATATGAATTTTCGTGTTGTTCAAATATTGGTGACGCATGTGTAGTGTTGTGCTGAATGAATTTCAAACTGGAGTGAGCTAGTGTGATTGCTTGAAAGTGTATGGCTGCCCTGTTCGCCAGGTCATGTGCTCAGGTAAGTGTTTTCATTTCATTTACAGCCTGTAATATACACTATTAATCTTTGTTATCGTGATAAATGTCGCTTATGAGCTGACTGGGGACTTCGGAGGCCAACGTTAGGGATGTGAAAGGTGACACTGCAATTTTTTTGTTTCCTTAGCATATGAATTTCGTTTTGAAATCCATAGGGTATTGTGGCATAAATTTAATAACTCATTGCTGTGAAAAACTCCAATATTTATCCCATCAGTGCATCTTTTGTGTGGTGATAACGGGGTGGATTCCACAAGGAATGTTATGTGCGCATGTAAGATTTTAAGGAAACGGCTGCATTGTTTGAGTCGTGGATGCTTCAACATTTGCAATCGCCAGTTAAAATAAATGCTGGGCGCAAATGGTGGTTAGGCCAGGTTAGTTATGTTTGGCCGCGGCGGTTTTCCACGTCCGAAAAGGCGCGATTCGTGAGACATTCCTCAGTGCCTCTCCCCTCCCGGACCCTCCCCGCCCTCTTCTTGCCCGCATGTCACGGGCCGCGGGGAGATTGGATGGAATGGGGGGGACTGAAGGAGGAGGGGAGCGGATTATTATTGAGACGAATGAGAGGGTATGCGGAGGGAGGGGAAAGTACGTCCCTATTTAGTTTGGAATATCACCCCCAGGGCCGCGCTACCACCACCTGCTGGTCTGAGGAATGTGTGTCAGTGGTCCCCTCTGGCGGAGCCCTCGCGGAACCGAAAGAAATACTGTTTCAGGTAGTGGGGAGGGAATTTTTTCTGTTTCTAGCCGTGGAATTAAGTGAACAATTTGGTGACGCGTACAAAGGATAGTGTATTGAAGAATAATGCGCGGTGGAGTGGGGTGGTTCATAGTAAAAGGGTTCCTTCCGGGAATCGCCGAGGTATCTCTCCCCGAAGACATAACATTAATTCTTGGAGAATACAATTTGTCGACTAAGTCATGTAGGGCATCCTCTCCACGACGAACATGGTAGAATGCTGGTTAGATCGGTGAGCCGCATCGCTGCTATCTCCAAGCGGTTTTCCACATAGAAATATTCATGCAGAAATAGTGGCGTAGACGTAGTGGAGAGTTGTACACCACTGTCATTTAGATCCCGTCGATATTGCGTCTGCCTGCGAGTAAAGCCAAGACCACGGTTTTGTGGTTAGAGTTAGATAAGAAGAAATAGTACTCTTTGTATCCCTACATGGATCAGAATTCCGTAATTTCAGATTTAGAAGGTCCTCCCAAACCAATTTTGTTGATGAATTCAAAATTACTCGAGCTGTGGCATAACACGCGTAATTGCCTGTATGTGTATGTGCTCGTGCAGGTGTGAATAACAAGCCAGTGAGGTTGTTGTGAGGCGTGCTTGCCGGCAAACCGAAATGATGTCTCAATACGCTGATCCCTCGACTCCTGGTAAACATGATATTACTCGCATTATTCCGTTGTAGTGTCAAATTCAAGCCATTGCCATTGTTCATTTACCCTTAAAACATTATTTTCCAATATCACTACAGCATCGACAGTGTCTTCCGTCAATAAGCATGACCCAAATAATTAATAGGGAATTCAATTTCATTACCCTCCCTCCGCTCCGAAAGCAATTCTCTTTGATAACGTGGGAAATTTTACCCGTCAAGAATGTATGTGGTTAACAACAATTGGGACAAATGGAAGACATCCTGTGAAATTCATTTGGGTATTATCGTATACTATGTTTTAAAATAAACAGATTACTAGTAGACGTTGAAATATATTTTGATAGGATTCCCGCTGGCCACAATATTGCACAGTTCCACGGGCGTAGAAATAAAATAATGAACTTGATTCACGACCTTCTTGCGACCTCCGACGATTTAGGCGCTTATAATTCCAAATTGGTTTAATAATTTCTAGTATTTTTTAGGGAAGTGTTAAAGGCCCTTTAGAGTTATGTAATGATGATATTATCATGAAACAAGGATAAATATATGCAAAATTCTTCGTCCGCTGTCGTTTTTTTTATATATTTCCACATTTTTTAGGAAAAACGAGTTTTACAGACACGAAATACTCATACGACCTCAAATGAATGACTTATAATTTGATAAATATTTTTATTAATAAATGCATGGCATTAAACTTGAATGAAAATACAATCTTCTCACCCCCACTCGAAAAGCTCTACTCTCTCAGAAAGTTGAGTACTAAGATTCCTATCATGAGAGGATTCCTATCAAGAGCTTGGGAAATGGAGAAAATATACAGTATATGCGATGGAAATGTGAGTAAAATTCCATTTTTGAAGGGCATGATTGTGAAAATTTAATGAAGAAATGGTCCAGAAACCGTAGTATTTCGTTTTGGTTGGAACTAGCATTTTAACACATTTTTCATGTGGAATAAACACAAGGCAGACCCTAATATAAGAATTAGAGAGAAAATAGGCAAATACAGCAAGGTTCTTGAATGATGCTGCAATAGAATGTAATGCGTCTCCGTTTTACTTAGTCAAAATCAGGGAAACTTTCGAGTCTCGAGGGCTCGCTGTCAGGATAAAGTTAATAGCCGTAATCACCTTGTGGGTGTGGGTACTTCCGACATCGAGAAACTTAAGTCCCGCACCGTATTGGCAAGCAAGAAATGTTTGTTCAGAAGGGAGAGATGCTCGCCTATTAGTTTGAAATGGCGTAATGAAACAAGTCGACGGGATCCCTAAAAAATTTCTCTCTTGCTAAGACGTATTTGTAGTCTTCCTGTCACGAATTCAAATTTATTTAAAGTGTACATACTACCTTAATCAAAAAGTTCCCGGAATAACCACCGTGTGGCGCTCCCATCGTTCCGATTTGAGTTCTGTTTTTTTTTGTTAAATTGGTACATCTGTTGTTGATATTCCCTTTAAATCTTAGTGTCATAACTTGACATTTGCAAAAGTTACGTAGCCAAGAGTACATCTATCTCTGTGTGTGTTGGCGATTTTTTACAATTGCAGAAATGGATTTAAATTTGCAACAACGAACTTGTATTAAATTTTGCGTAAAAAACGGATTTAGTGGCGCACGGACGTTGGAAATGTTGGAAAAGTGTTGCGGCGACGATTCTCTAAAAAAAACGGTCGTTTACCAGTGGCACGAGCGGTTCAGAAGTGGTCGTGAGTCAATCGAAGATGATGAACGCAGTGGCAGACCATCGACATCGAAAGTCGGTGAAAAAATTGATAAAGTAAAAGAAATGTTGGTCAATAACCGCAAATTAACCATCAGAGAAATAGCGGAGGACTTGAACATTGCCTATGGATCCGCCCAAGACATTGTGGTTAATGATTTGGGTTTCCGTCGTGTAGCAGCAAAGTTGGTGCCAAAAGACCTCAATTTCATGCAAAAAAGAGACCGTGTTGACGTCGCAAAAGACATGATTTGCGAGGCTGAATCCGATCCCACATTCATCAAAAGGATCATTACTGGAGACGAGACGTGGGTTTATGAGTACGACACGCAATCCAGACATCAGGCAAGTGAATGGCGTTCACCAAATGAGCCGAGACCAAAAAAACCACGTCGTTTTCAGTCAAAAAAGAAGGCAATGCTGACGGTTTTCATGGATTACAACGGTGTAGTGCATCATGAATTTTTGCCAGAAGGCCAGACAGTAAACAAAGAGTATTATTTGGGCGTTATGAGACGTTTGCGTGAAGCAATTCGCCGAAAGAGACCAGAAATGTGGGCAGAAAACTCGTGGATTTTGCACCATGATAACGCACCGTCGCACAGTGCTATCATTATTCGTAATTTTTTGACGAAAAATGCAACAAATACCATCCAACAGCCACCGAATTCACCTGATTTGGCTCCCTGTGACTTCTTTCTGTTCAATCGAGTTAAAAAACCATTACGGGGAACGCGTTTTAGCAGCCGAGAGGCAGTAATGGAAAAATCGCAGGAAGCACTGATGGACATACCGAAAACCGAATATAAAAAATGTTTCGAGGATTGGATCAAGCGCTGGCATAAGTGTGTTGCAGTCGATGGGGATTACTTTGAAGGGGACAATATAGATTTAGATGAATAAACTTGTATTTTTAATTTTCTGAATAAATTCCGGGAAATTTTTGATCAAGGTAGTATGTTTTTGGAATATTTCTTGTTGCTTATATTTTCTAGCTAGTTTTAAGCGTTTTTATGAATAACAATCCTTATATGCATTAAGTTGAAAATACCTGACTTAATGGAATTTTTGGTGTCTTTGTCTATTTATACCTCGAAACCCCAAAGATATGACCCGGATTTGATCTAAGGGCTTTCTGTTCGACAGGCTTAATTTTTACCCACTGAGCTACCACGTCGCTATATCGATATAAATAGTAATGATGATAACCGATGCTGCCAACTTATATGTAGAAATAGAGTTAATAGGTAGCCAGTATATATGGATCATTTTCTCAGATCAGATGTAAAATTTCACTTCAATTTGAATGTGTAAAATCGGTACGTTAATATGAAAAATTAGTATGAGGCATGGTTATTGTCAATTGGTGTTTATGGGCAATATACGTTAATTATATCGTTCCTGAAGATTCAGTGCAGCCTGAAGGTAGTCTAAAATAATTGGCCATCATTTTTTTTAGCGGGAACATTGTCTCTCGTCTACAAAATACGTTTATTCGAAAAATATGAGTAATTCATGTATTTTATTCAGTTCATAGGAAAGGTAAGTCATTATTATGTAGAGAGGAGAAAATATTTTTCTAACTTACCAAGGTAATTCAATTAAGATGAAGTACAACACCAGTTATGAAATTTATGCAAAATAATGATTGCGTGCAATTGAAGCAGTCGTTGAAATCTCCATACTTTGGGAATTGTTTCCGAGGATTGTTTCATTTTTTTTATCTGAGTGCCGGGAAACAATTGGGTGAAACGTTCATGCGCGCATAAAAGTTAAGTTTCGCGATATCAAGGAGAAAACAGTTTTTAAGTCCTAGCAATGTAATTAGTTCAGTATTTAAGAGAACATATAGTAGCGTATGGATGCATAGTTTCTCCTTGTCACCGCCTAATAGCCATCCGGTCCAAATGTTGTATTGTGAGTTCTCATTTTAATGAATTGGTGAATCGTTGTCGACTGCGTTAAAAATACTATTTGTGTTTAGTCGAGAGAGACATGATTTAACGTGTGAGAGAGAGAGACCATTCAAGAAATTCAATCCGACAATTTTTTTTCAGGTGGCCCTTACCTTGCCTCCCAAACAATGATTCACGAATATTCATGAGATGCTAGATTAGGCCGGAAATGTGCAAATGCCATCGTCCAAACCTTGATTGGATTTTTGAAGAAATGTTCTTTCGTATAGGACCATGTTCCGTGTGCCCAGCATCTTACATATTCATTAATCCAATTCTAGCAGAGGAAGACAATAGCAACTGGTCCTGTCGTACGCAGCACTAAATTTTGTCCATGAGAAAAATTTTAATTGCCATGTGCCCCTTAGACCATCAGGGGTCACCTTCTATGACGGTCAATTGAGTGTCAGTAATCCGTTTCGCAATAGTCACATGGATATAATACTAGAAGTGTAATTTTTTGTTTTTGATCGGAATCGGACGCGATTCGGTAGTTTTTATTTCTCAGGGGATAAATATTTCTAATAATTAATTAGTTGCTATAATTATCATTACTATGCTTTGGTTTAGGCTATATTTAAAAATTCTCTTCGTCTAGGGTCATCATATATAATAGTTGGGTGATTATCCCAAAAACGTTCTTTTGGTCCTTATTTGTGAAACCAATGGCATTCAGGTATCGAGAGATTGTTCCATTTCCGGTGTAACCCAACTCCCAACTGCTTTTAGTTCAAATTTTCGATAAAACATGCGTAAAGACAATCATGTATTGTGTTTTCCACCCGTATTCTCCAGTTTTTCCTCCAAATAGTTCGAGTGGATTATCTTCGTCTTCGTGAGTTTAACCACTATTCCTTTTCTAGATTGCTGCATTTTTCTCTCATTTCTGAACATATTTTCTCTCACTTGGTGGAGATACTGGTGTTTTTTATCTAACTGATGGGAATTATTTAAAGATTTGATCATTTATTTACTTTAATTGGGATAGTTTTGGAGAAAATAAAATGGGCGGAAAGGAAGACAGGCGATGAAGAAGTGCTAGGCATGTCTGGGGAAGGGAGTAGGTTGCTGGGAGAAGAATTCGAAGAAGGCAGGAAAAGTGGATGGATGGAGTTTATATATTAGGAGGCATTGGAATGTTGAAGACTGATAGAGGGAAGAGTCTTGAGTTAGCGAGGTGGAGGGAGGAAAAATATGCATGCCGGACGGGATGAAGAGAGGCGGAAGTATGTGGAGTTGAAGAATGGTTTATTGTTATAAGGGAAGCTGTTATGATATTTGTATTCCGTAATAACTTGTTTGCTTGATTCATAAAAATACCATCTCTGATCTATAGACTAAATAATAATTTACTCTTATGAAACTTGTAGAAGATGATCCTGACAATCGGGTATCGCAGCAAATAATTGTCGGTGATATGAGTCGGCAGTTGGAAGTCTAAAATTTAGGAAAAGTACTGGGCCACTAGATACGGCATCAGTTTTGCTATTATACTTCACACTTTCAGGCTTCACTTCGTGGAATTGTTTGATGTCCATATAAAATGAGTCCACGGACTTTATTTTACGGCAAAACGCGTTTCGCCGTAAAATAAACTGAAATATTACAAACTCATATAAGAATAAAGAAATCGAAAATGAAATTTAAATCTGCTGAGTGAAACGATTTGAAATATTGGCGTAGACATAATTGATTTGCGGGAGTTGTAGCTCTAATAGACACCCTGACGGTCTAATGAAAACTTTCGTGTTCCTAAGACCGTGTGAAAGGCCAACCAACGGAAAGGGGTCATTAGCCACGTTACGTCGTGTTGTGAGAGTATATAGATGCGTCAATAGATAGTCACGTAATATTTGTTGTATGATGAATTTTAAGTTCTCGTTGGCCAGTTGTACAGTGGCTGCGGTTTTTAAAGTTTTTCAAAGTTCAAGTTCTTCTATTTTTAGATGACTATAAAGGATTGTAGTTATTGCCCCCGCTCATCATATAACGTCTATTCTACGTGAGAATACTAAATTACTTCCGTTTGTTTACAACTCGGAATTTGAACGAACCGAATTTAGGATCCCCAACATTCATTCTTAGCCGTCATGGCGTGTAGTCCTTAAAAAGGGCACTCGTGCCCTTGAAAGTTAGGGAAGAATTTGATCTGTACACTTGGGCGAAACAACTGTAAATTTGGAAGGGCGGAGTTAAAATACTCCCTGATTACCATGATGTATGGTTGACCCGAATGCAATTCCTTCAATTTTTTACCCCCAAATCCTGAGTCGGTTATTCGATGCGCGCCCTGAGCTCTGTTGGGTAAGTGGAGAGGCATTTGTAACCTAGTGAGACGGGCATTGAGCAGATTAACCAAGGTTCACGTGTTCAGATCCAGAGGGATACATTTGTTCGACCATAACTCTGTGAAACCGGAGGCGGGATAAGAAGGGAGGAACTGGCTCACTACCAACCCTCATGTGTGTAAATTTCACATTCGTTTCTAGGTGATCCCTATCCTTACCTGTAACCTTTAAATTCATTTCTTCGGTGTTGGTGTAAGTAGAAAGCGCATTTCTTTTAATTCACTAACATTCGTTCCATCTTCGAATATATTACTTCTGAGTTTTCCAGTCGTTACAAAACCAAGAAAGACATTCATCGTTTTCATTCATTTTAAAGATAGTTCATCTCGTATTTCTAAAATCTTACGTGGCCTAATAATTTACGACAAACAAAGACTCTTGAGTAAACAAGCTTAGTCTCACATAGAGGAAAGATAGCATTGGAGGTTATGAAACCAACATTCCGGTTTTTAGGTTCAAGGTATGTAATCCCTATTTGGTCTACATTTGACCGGAAAACGGAAAAGTAACTCTAGGGGTCAAGATTGAATTATTACCATGAGAGTAATGTGCTACCAGGTACCGAAATCTTTTAGTGTTTTAGACCCGTTCCGTTTTTGTACTAGCGTTTATGTTTACGTACCATTTATTTGTAATTGGAATCATTGCAATCATGGGGTAATTGCTATTAATTTAAATATAATTCAGCGTAAAAATCTAGTTATTGAAGTTGCATTAAATAAGCTTATTACCACAGTTATGACATTGTAGTAAAAAATTAAACCTGATAGTTATAGTTCAGTTATATCTGGTTTTAAAATTAACATTTATAAAGATATTTTCATCTTAGAAATTCTTTAACTTATGATCGTATTGTATTTTGGATTTCATACAGAACGTTACAATGTTGCTATTATTTCAAATTAGGTTACTTAAGTGGCAGTCATGTTAATTTTTATTTGTGCCGACGAAAATGGCAATCTTAGTATTCTTTCAGTAGCCATCTGGCGCCATAAAATACCACCTCTGGATAATGAGCGAAATATATGATCATGTCGACTGAGATTCCACCAATTTATACGATATAAATTTAATGACCCCAACTCGATCATCACGGGACGGAGTTCTCATTGACAGTCAGCGGCCGTTATTACCGATAAAGGTCTATTGCGATGTCTACCGTCCAGATAGTTCGGCAAGAATTCGGACTTTAGTTGGATTCTTTCCGCGGTGGCAAACGCGCCACTGCATATACCTCCCTTATACTAGAACACATCCTGTACGTGGGATGTCGAGCAAATGAAGAATATGAAATAAATACTCTCATTCCTTCGTGGAGGAAGATACGAAATGTGTCACAGGAAGAGAGATGTTAGTGTTAAATGAAGTACGGTGTCACTCGGAAACGACTGTGCCCTTTATTGTGACTTATTTGTACCGATGATGTCTGATTTTCTGATTGTTTATCGTGATGAGCACATTGTAAAATCAGTGTGATATGTATGGGATGAAGATCAACTTAAGTGAAACAAAGATTATGGGGTTTTCGAGAAGGGGGAAGGCAAGTCAACTTTTAAATTTGAGGGCAAAAACTCAAGCATATAGAACAGTATACCAATCTTGGTAGTGTTTTGCACCTAGACGATCAAATTAGTTGGTAGAAGAAGAAGAATTGCGTTCGGCAAAGAAGCTTCACAAGGAGGGTGTTGATGACAGGGACTTTGGGTAAGGATGTTAGGAAAAGGCTCATCCAAAACTTTTATATCGCGCGTGCTTTATTACGTCACGGTCGTTGAAGCAAGATCATAGGCGTAGATTGGAGGCTTTTAAATGTGTGTGTGTGGAGGAGAATGATGTAAAGGTGGAATGGGCTAAAAGGAAAACAAACGATGAAGTGCTGGACATGGTGGGAGAGGAGAGATAATTGTTGGGAGAAATCCAAAGGAGGCAGGAAAGATGGATTCAGAGCGTTTGTTTGGGAATGAATTGTTGAAGGCTGAGGGAGAAGGTTAGGCAAGCGAGAGGGGGTAGCAATAGGATAGACATGTTGGATGGAATGGAAGGAAGAAAGAGGTATGCGGAATTGAAGATGCGCGTGTTATATTGTCCGATGTTAGGTTGAGGAGAGGCAAAATGTATCGTTATACCGTCGTATTTTCTGTCTATTCGAATCCTATTGTAACCGGATATCCAGATATGTAACCAGAAGATCAATGATAATCAAATTACCAAAGGTGCGATTATGGGTGTCATCAGTAAAATACGTCAACATGGTACCCTGCCAGCCTACCCTACGGTGTGTTGCAGGGGGCTATTCATCACCAGGCTGGCGGCATCAAAAATTAAGTTTGTCTTTATTGTTATTTAAAATAAATGTGCAAAGAGTGTGAGTCTTAGTTTGAAAAAAAATCGAAAATTTTACCTAGGTATCAGTGATCCTCGATAACTTTTAAGACAGAGAAAAAGTGGGAATAGGAAGAATTTTGGAGAAACATGGAAAATATTTCCATCGCATTTATAGACATGTAGTCACGGGAAATTAATATTGTGTCAAACTGTCAAATTCGTAGTGCCCATTGAGGGAGAAGTTATTTTTTTCACGACTCCTTTTCAATGGAAAATTCTCAGAAAGGTCATAAAATCAAACTCAAATGCTCTTCCCAAGGCCGCAAATATTACCTGCAAGATACTCGTACATGCAAGTGGGCATAGTGAATGGAATGCAGAGAAAATACGAATTTCGATTCCACAACCTTTCTCATTTGTCTTTTAAAATACGATTTTTTTGACCTTGAAACCCAGGCATGAGATAATAGTATTTCAGATTCAAATTAAAAATACAATAGTCGGAATAAAAATTAAATTATTGTACACTTAATGTAAGTTGTACACATAAATTAGGTGTTGCTACACTTAAGATGACCCAGTGTTAGACCCTGGCACAAGATTCTTTGGTCAGCTGCTGGTCGAAAACCTTTTCGGCTAATATTGTAATGCATCCAAACCGTGTGCATTATGGGAAAACTATTGATGGAGGTTTAGGTAGGTTGGTTCAATCTACGTTTATGGCTACTATCGGGGCTACAAAATGTGTGCTTTTTCGAGCGGCATAACTCTGTCCTGAACTACAAAAAAGAGTGTTGGAATGGTACCAGATGTCCAGTCTGCACCCCGTTCACTTCCAATGCTCTTTCTGGGGTAGGGGAGAAAATACCCTGACAGCTTGTTCTTGCTTTCCGCTTGAACAGTGTATTTATTTTGCATCCGTCCGAAAACAGCACTTTGGCCTTTAAATCGGACTTTAAACAATTATATAACAATATAATAATTACATACATCCAATCCCTAAGTGGAGGAAAAACCATCTAGGCGGGAATCGAACCTGAGATCTCTGGGTTGGCAGGTGAGGACGTCACCCCACCACCACCGGGGTCGGCTTTATTGGCATGAAGTATTTTTTACAAAAGGTCATTTTGGGGATACCCGCAAAACGCTCACTCCCCCTTTGAGTTCTTATGTTAGCTAGACTGGCATTAATTTACACACTATATAAGAATATTTGAAATATTACAATAAGTACACAATGCATTGACGCACTAAGAGATTACATGCGCGCCATCTTCCTGCAAACTAGTGGCCAGCGCTCTTCTTTTCGCAATCTTCGTGTTCCTCCTATTCCTTCGTGTTATTTTATTCCTTTTATAATACTTGATTAACCTTATCAGTGTAGTCTTTATAGCGAAGGTCCTAATGTCTCACTTTGGAATATCTTTTAAATTCTGTCTTCTTTCGGTGGAACATACTGCATATTTATTTGTTTTACAATGTTACCTTTTCCAGTTCCGCCCGGATAGTGGAGCTCATGAATGATTCCCATATGATTACTTTGATGCTCATAGTTTTGGATTCCATATTATGCCAGGTATTATATCTTTGTACCTCGAATTTCAGGCTGGTCTGTATTATGTGTGCAATTGTGTCTTTCAAGTCGCAAGTTTCACATTTTTCTGAGGGGGATTTGCCAATTTTCTTAAGTTAGGACTGAAAATTCCCAATTGTTAATATCTGAGTTAGTTTTTGATTGTAGTTTATCCTGATTTCGTGTATGACTAATATGAATGGGATAATCTGGAAAGTGTATCTTCCATCAGGACTGGAGTTCCAGTCCCTTCGCCAGTTTTCAATGGTCTCCTCTCTTAGTTCTTTTTGCTTAGGTTAGTGTGCTCCGCGATTAACTAATCTTAGTGTTTAGCCTGAAGCCCTTTACGATAATCAATGATGATAACTCTTTACCCTATGATGTACTGAAGCTGAGGTAATCCTGTAATTACGCCGTGCGTATCTGTACTTACAATGGAGTAGCTTCTTGTAATAGGGATTAGACAAGCCCTTTGTATTTCCCTTAATTTCCTTAAATTCCTGGAGTGGTTGACTCTATGGCCCCAGATTTCACTGAACTACAGTCCGCATGAGGAAAGGAACTGGGTCTCCTACCCTGGGTGTTAGAATATCACTTGCATCTTAGTTTTTTCAGAGGGTGAACTTTACCCTTATCATTCATAAGCGGCCATCGGGTTGTTAATTATGTCTTTGGATTTAATTCGAGAGAAGTAAGAATTGAATTTTTTTGTCAAATAATTTTAATCGTTGTTCTTTTTTGAACTAAAATAATATTTTGGAAACACTGATTTTAAGTATTTATCAGCCGGGATAAAAGGTGTTTATTACGGAATCTGAAAAGTGGAAGGAAACAAAAAAAAAGCCTGCTGTCTTTCCCGCATTCACCGTTTATTCTCCTCGACCGTGGTTTCTCCGTGAACCAATATCTTTTGATGCCCTTGCTTAATAATTAAACCGTTGCTGCGAAGAATAAAATGTGATTGTGTTGGTTTCTTTGTGTTTTATGTTTATTTAGAAAGTTATGAGGTGAAAGAGTCTCACAGCGATACGCACAATACCGTTTCGAGTGATAATACCGATGTCAGAGTTGAACCCCGTTGGAAGAGTTGATTTGTAATGCTTGAAGTTAGTGATGCTACGAAAACTGACGCCAGCTCGTCAGATACTTGAGTTGGAAACCTCTGTACCTGAAACCTTCACTATGTCTCTGGTGGAGACTGAGTGAACATTTCTAAGCCTCGGCTAACAAGGCAAAACCTGACATTCCACTCTACCATAAACCCATCATCAATTCTGCTTCCTTCCTACCTTCACTCCGTCCAACATATTCTTTTCCGCCCTTTTTGCCCAACATTCTCTCCTCTATCACAGTCGTTGGCATTCCATCGCCAATTAAAATCTACGTCCAAAATTCCTGTCTCCTTCGGATTTTTCCCAACAATCCCCTCTCCTTCCCCACAGTGCCTAGTATTTCTTCGTTTGTTTTCCTTTTCTTTCCCCACAGTGCCTAGTATTTCTTCGTTTGTTTTCCTTTTCTTTCCCCACTTGTCGAAAAACCTCCAATCTACGCTATTCATCTTTAACGACCACGTTTCCGCGCCGTACAAAACTACGCTCCATATTAAAGGTCTCACGAGCTTTTTCATAACATCCTCACACAACACCCCTGTCTTCAATTCCCTCCTTTATTGTGAAAGCATTTTTGCCAAACACAATTCTTCTTCTGATGTCCGTACTGCTTTGACCATCATCGTCCAAAACACTTCCAACATCGGCATCAACGTTTCCACCTATTGAGCCCTCTATCAGCTAAACAAAAATAATTATTGTAAAGACTTTTTGCTTAGCACCTCATATCATACGCCCTCTTGGCGGCCTGTGGAATAAGTAATGTAATGTGGACTAATGTGAACTTGACTCCCATCGAACGAAAGTTCCGTGACGGACGTTCACGGAGGTCATCCAGGAAGGCTCGGGGAAAAGAGTCGAGCCTCGTTGAACGGCGTGGTTATGACGTCATTCCGTCGACATTCCGATTTTTGTCCATAAAATTTGATTCGTGAATGAGGCTCCGGGTTACGCGCGCCCGTCGCTCGCTTTCACTTCGGGGAAAGGGGGAGGAGGGGGTAGAGAGAGGAGGGAAGGACGGTTGGCGGGGAAGGGTAGGTGTGGAGGATGAGGGTGAATCGCGGTGGGCGGGATTCCTATCTCATCCTTTCCTTCCCTTCTCCTGCCGGCTAACCCTCGATGAGATAGAAGAGCGATAGTTGACGAACTTATAAAATATTTAACACCCTCCCGAACGGAAGCCATTGCTGGAAAAATAAAATCGCGAAGAATACCTTTTTTAAATATTTCACCATTTGTTCCAAGAGTGATCATTGTTTATAATTTGTTTCAGGATATTTTGCTGCTTGTTGGGAGTTTTACTACTGAGTATACTTTATAAATCTGCATTTACATGTTAACCCGCAAGCCACCGCTAGGGTGTGTGGGAGGGAGCGATTCAACTCCGAGGCATGCAACATCGAAGGATAAGTTTTGTTTAGTTGTTAGCTATCAATAAAAATGTTAAATAATTGAAATAATGGATATAATGTCAACTACTGGAAATGTAGCCAATTGTGAAATATTTGATCTTGTGCTTTACCGGCGAATTGCTGTGGAAAAGGGTTTTCTTGGGTCTTCCGCCAGGTCAGTTCCTCTATCGATGACGCCAACGTTTCGGAAAACTAGTGGTTGCCGTCGTCGATGGAGGAACCCGGTGGAAGACACGAGTAGCCTTTTCCACGTGAAATACTCACTTACTAATGCAATACGAGCTCCCTGTAACCAGAAGTAGTATAAAATAAAGGTAATATGAAATAATGACAGCATACTGGTAACTTAGACTAAAAAAGAAGAAATTCTTTTTCCCCACTAGAGGAGTCGCTTATAGTTATTTTGATCCATTATCATGTTTGAGAAAATTTGCATATTAAATATATCGATTACATAAGTCTTCAATTCGTCACT
Organism: Hetaerina americana; assembly: GCF_022747635.1. Classification (NCBI taxonomy): domain Eukaryota; kingdom Metazoa; phylum Arthropoda; class Insecta; order Odonata; family Calopterygidae; genus Hetaerina; species Hetaerina americana. Next base: position 176,695 of record NW_027286739.1, on the reverse strand, counting down.
AGGGAAGGTGGCCAGGGGATATTGGGGCACCAGCCATGAATGCACAAATATGAGTTCATATATGCATATGAGCATCAAAGGAGTCATGGTGAAGGGCGAAGAAATTAACTTCCCGCGGTTCGCAGACGACCGCGCAGTAGTGGCAGAAACGCGAGAGGACCTGCGAGCAAACCTGAATACTTTGGAACAAGTACTTCGGGAATATAATATGAGCATCAATAAGAAGACAACTGAAATCCTCGTGTGCGGAAGAGATAAGCTGAATGCAGATGTCACCATTCGAGGGGTGAAACTAGAGCAAGTGGAATCCTTCATCTACTTGGACAGCAGTGTAACTTGGGATGGAAGAAGCTTGACCGACGTCAAGCTAAGAATAGCCCAAGCAAAGAAGGTGTTCATTGAGAAGAGGCAACTTCTATGTTCAAAGAACGTAAGGTTGCAAGCAAGGAATCTGTTCGCCAAAACGTTCGTGTGGAGTATGGCACTCGGATCGGAGACATGGAATATTGGAAAAGTTGACCATTGAAGATTAGAAGCATTTGAAACATGGTGCTGGAGGATAATGCTGGAGATTAAATGGACGGACAAAGTAATGAACGAGGAAGTATATAGAGAAGTAGAAGAGGTAATGACCATATGGAGATCTCTACGGCAAAGAAGAACTAGATGGATTGGACATACCTTGAGACACAATGGATTAGTTATAAACATAATGGAAGGAAAGATCCCGCGAGGAAGGCCAAGAGACAAGTACATAGGGCAAATTAAGAAAGGCGTAAAATAGGGAAATAATCAGAGGGTGAGGGAATTAACACTTAATAGGGAAGAATGTAGGGCTGCAGTAAACCAATCTTAGGATTGAAATACTGATGATGATGACATGCGCATGAATATGCATTTGTTCATTTACTTATCAACGCAAGCATGCCTGTATACATTGCAAAACTGGGGTCGGTTTTAATAAATTATTACATTTTGTTTCATTCAAGGCGTTTCACTGTTTAAAGATAGGTTTTGGACGTTACGTAACGATAATTTACGTGTCAACGTTAATTCAAGTGTCGGGAGGACTTCCTCTTAGCCTATTATTCAAGCATTATGTGTATTCGACCAAGGCGAAAGGCATCTAAAATTACAGGTAATGATTTGGAAGAGAGTAGAGGGAGTAATTTTGCGGAAATAAACTAAAAGTAGGCAGTTTTTGATTCTCGTTTATCGAAAAGGAAAGGTTTGAATGGTATGCATGTGTGTAAAAGTCATTTCCTGTACGTCCATATAGTATGCCGAATTCGCGAATGAGCTTTGGGGTCTGAGTGAACGATGCTCTTATCGTAATAATTAATCAAACATCATTTCCCTATCAAATAAAAACATTGGAGGCATTCGAGCTATTTTAAAGATAGGTTTTGATATTCATTTCTAAGTATCGTGGGGGTTTCCTATTTTTGTCTTCATTTCTTCGTAACCTCTTCCAGCCTTCAGGCTTTGTAAAAAGTCCAGTCTCCTCCTTCCTCTATCCCGCTTCCCCAACATTCACCCTTCCATGACGGTCTTATGAGCATACTACGAGCACATACTCGTATCATACTTTTCAATATTTCCTCCATTCATTTCCTCTACCTTATTCGGATTTGCCAGAAGCAAACTTATCTTTTTGTCTAGTTAATATAAAACCTCAGTGTTTTGTCTTGTTTTCTGTCTAACTTATTTTCTCCGTTCTCTGCCGCACTTAATCTCTACAAAGCTCAGGCCTAACTGGGCTCAGCCTTTTGCCTCAAAGACTAGGCCTAACATCCATGAAGCACTACGCTCCAAATGGAAGTCTTTGCTTCTCTTTTCTTCGCATCTTTTTACTCCTTGTACCGTCATCAATTCTCTTCCTACTGCAATTACCGCGTTTCATATCGCGATTTATCTTCTGTCACCGATACTGTGCCCATTTTCCTCTTAAATAACATCGGATACAACACATGAAAAATTATGGAAGGAATGCCAATTGGAAATTCAAACCTGAAACGTTAGGTCTCCACTGGTTAATTAATTTGTTGAATTCCCAGCCTATATCGCGTCAAACTTTTATTTTAGCTTTTCCCCTTCCGGAGTAATTGCTCACCCTTAGTCTCGTTTCCCGATGTACAATATTTGCAAATGTGATCGGAATGCCAATGAAAGAGCTTCCAATATTCGTATTTTTAAGACGACCACTTTTCAACATTTACTTATGAATTGTACCAATTGTGTGTTGCCTGTTAACCTGACATGTTAAACTAAGTTCAATAAAGAAGTGCTAGTTACAATCATATGAAATATTGGGCGACAGTCGCCCTGATAACTGAATTACAAAATTCGGTGATTTTATCGATGCCTAAAGAGCTTGTGCAATATTTGGAGAATACCTTGACTTAGAATTTCCTGTAATATCCCTCACCCCCCCTCTCTTCGGTGTTGCGTAAAGGGCACCGGGAGCCCTCGACCTTCGAAACATAAATTTGGACAGGTCGCGGTTTCGTATCCCTGGGCATATTATGATTTTATAATGTTTTTTATGAAAGGTTATTGGTTAAATAAAACACGATTTCCGCACGAAATTCGTAATTTATGACCGTGAAATGTACATTCGGTTGTCAGTGTTGCCCGTGGAAAGATCATTGCCCCATAAAAAAATTAATGATTCCATTTGAGTACAATTCAAGAGCAGCGATTTCTCAGAAATGAAAGGCTGTTGGTAATGGCATGGTAACCTTCGAATTTGCCAATAAATGAGTCATTTTTTTTAGTTGAGGTCCTTAAGTGAACCCCTCTATAATCTTCCATCGGGTCATATTCTCCATCTCCGCCGACATTTCGACGACCGACTCACTAATTGTCTTCTGGAAGACACTTCAGGACTCCTGGAAGGCATTCCAGGTAAAGACTATTAGTAAGTCGGCCGCCGAAACGTCGGCGGCGATGGAGAACTTGACCTGGTGGAAATATCCTAGAGGGTTCCATTCGGTAAATACGTCAGGAAATTCCATATTTTTCAATGTGGCCCTTTTTTCTCCCTCTAAAGTGATTAATGCACTCAGTAGCGATATGAACCTTTTAAATTAACATTTTTTTAAATATTGGATTTGTGCTTTTTCTTGGCGACTGAGTGGCTAGGGTTCTCTTTCGTTTTCTTAAATGTTTGCCTTACTTGATATTCAATGACCCTTAAATTTTAAAACATGGTGTATATATAGATTCAATACATTTTCTTCCCCCACTAGGATGCTAGAGGAATTGTTTCGAAATAAAAAGTATAATTCATTGTCAACGTTACCCACATCAAATTTTACGGATTGAAAATGTTCGAATTTGGATTATACCACTAACTCCTCGAGGATCCAATAATATTTCGGCTGCATTTTTATATTTTACCACATCTGCTCGTGTATATGTAAAATATAATAAATTTAAAATAGATTTTCTGTCTGGAAAGGGAAGGCGTTATATAGTATATTCTCCTCGACTCTATGGTTATTGCTTCTCTCAACACTTCTCTCCAGCCGACTCGGTTTAGTCCCGCTTCGGGTCCCGCCCTGGGGGTGAATGTTGTACTGCTTTCGTGAGAGGTTTTCTCCGTAAATATTTCTCTACGATAGCACCCCGGCCGGTGCATTCAATTGGTTTAAATAAATTCTATTTAGTAATATTCATGTATCAATAATATTATATATGATTCAGGGAATGTACACCTGGTTATATACCTACTCAAACGATGCATAGTATATTACGTGAAAATAATGCTCTTCCATCTCTCGTATACTTTTCAAGTTTAAGAATACTGATTAAAAGTCCTTATGTTATTCGGTTTGTAGATAGAAAACTTAATGTAAAACATACGAAGCCTAGTTTCCACCTACAATTCCTTTGTGTATACTCATTTATGAACTTAATTGAATCTCTTTACTTCATATGCGATGTAATGAATCTAATTGGCGATTTATATTTCAATATTTGAACTGTAGACATTTTGAATGCCATGAGCTAAAATCATATTTGGCTATTGTAAGTGAGAGCTTCATTTTTTTAAATCTGACTAACCACTCAAAATTCAAGTTTCTGATGTGGTTCTTTTTAAACTGTAGATGCTGAAATTGTTCCTTTCCTGTGCATTTAATACTCGGTGTTTATAATTATTCAAGTAGTAGTAGTTCTAGGGAAGGCGACCGAAAGCTGAGGTCATTTGCGTCATTAGGGATGGATAGGAGAGGGATGAAGGGTGGAGAGAAACCTGACTTCGGCCTTAGCCTACTCTTAAGAAAGGTGACAAGGGGTCTGCAGCTTAACGCCCCATCCGATGGACTCACTCAAGTGCCCTCCACAAAGAACCTCAAGTAAGAATCGGGATACCACTGAAAAATATCTACCGCCACCTGGATTCGAACCCGGGGCCCTCTGAGGGGGAAGGAAGCCTTTACTACGTTAGCCACCGCACCATCCCGATTCCCATAATTGTTCAATGATATTCAGTTTCACGGTGTTTAAATGTGTCATGAAGTCTTGTGGTCTCATTTTTTCGGTAATGGGCTCTGCAAGCAACTGAAAAATTCGATAAAATAGAGAATGCTACTTGACTTTGCTGTAGAAACCTCAGTTGTATGTGTTCTAATTTTTAACTGCATTCGGAGAATTTTCTTTGGTCAATACCGGGTGTCTTTGTGCTGGATTGCCGTATTGATTTGTTTTTGGTATTTTTCTTGTAGAACTTCATTAGCTTCTTCTCTCGCGAGAAAATTTCATGCATGAGGTGGACAAAAAATGACCACTATTCACTAATTAAATTGAAGTGAATTAAATCCGAGTATGTGATGTGGGAAACTTGTCGCATTTGTCTCTTGACCTACCTTGATATGACCTTCTTACCATCTTCCCTAATGAATAGCGTATCTATTCAATTAGACCTCAAGATATGACCTATCTCACTGCTTCTATTCTTTATCGTGCTCAACATTTGCTCTTCTCTCCATTTCTTCGCTTGTTTGTCTATCCCTCCATTTATCCTAAGAATCCTCCTCCTGAATTTCATATTTTCTGCCCTTGTCTGCTCCGCCATTCGTTCATGTCTCCGAGCAATGTAGTGCCATAACCCCTGCGAATACTTTCACGTACTTCTTAATATTGTGCAGTGTTTGTTTTCTTTCAACATGAAACTTATCTCTACGTGGAAAACGTCTTCTTAAGCATGAGCTGGCTTCCGTTTGATATCCGTTAATCACCTCCATCTCATGTAGGTAATGCTGCCTCCGAGGTTGGTGAAAGGTTCCACTCGTTCTGATTTCTCTTCTCAGAACGCATATATCTGTCAGCAGCTACTCTCTTCCGCTTACATGTTGGGATTTAAGTTTTCTGTAGGTTTACTCTAAGACTATATCCCTGAAATACTTATTTGGTCCCATCACTGTTCAATGTTTCCTCCTAATTTATAGTATTCATTCCATTACGGAAGTGTCATCTGCGAAACGGAACATGTTAATTCCTGCCCCCATTCACCTTAATGCCATCGAGGTCACTTCCTTGTGCTGCTTTTATTCCTTTATTCTACCAAGCACTTTTCATGGATCGCACACACTTAAATAGTAATTCATAGGCGTGGTGGGGGGACGAGAAGATTGTTGTGGGCGTTCGCAAAAAATGCGGGAAAATTGTGTGCAGAAAAAGGATGCTAAGGACTTGTGAGATGTTGAAAACTGTGATAGAGGGAAGAATACTGAAAGTAAGCGAGGTGGTAGAAATAAATGACGGGTATTTGAGATGTCATTTGAGGAAGTGTGTGTGTGTGAGGAACTGGAATATAATTCATTGTTAATGAAGGCTATTGAGTTCAGGTTGGGCATAGAGAAGTGTCGCTCATTCTTTTGAAAACCTCTTTAACCTAACGTGACTACGGATATTAATAATGTGTGCAGTCCATGGTACCTATGAGACCCCAACACCATCTCATCAAACTCCCATGGTTGGAAAATAATTATTTTTGGTATTCTACTAGTGATGCCATAGCAGTAATGAATATACTAAAAGAGAGGAACATGGAATACAATCAAGCCTCGTAGATTTCGAGATGGCGTTCGAGAAGTTAACTGGGTAGAATTAATTAATTTGTTGTAGCAAATAGGAGTAGGTTGGCGGGATAGGAGACATCCGCAACCTGTACGCCTTTCATACTGCTCAGGTGAGAATAGTTTTAAGAAGTGAGATGTTCAATTATCAACGTATATGTGGAGGCAAGGGAAGAACTGGAGATAGGAATGGAAGTAGGCGGGGAATATATAAAATCAGGTTTTCGAACGATCAAGCTTTAGTTTGCGGGTCAACCAAGGGGTTGCAAGCATTGTTGAGCGCATTTGAAAGTCAGTGGGACGGGCATCGGATGAGAGTATATGGAAGCAAAATAAAGGTTATGCGGTTTTTCAATAAAGGGGAATGTTAAGTTAAACTTACAAATAGGAGGGCAAAAACTAGAGCAGGTGGAGTAGTTTACCTGCGTTTATCTCGGCAGTGTTTTAGACCAAGATGCTCATAGTCGTAGGACATTAGAAGTGGAATTACGTTGTGCGAAGAAGCTTTCACTAGAATGAGGGAATTGATGACGGAGACGTTGAATGAAATGATTAGGAAAATACTCCTTACAATTTTGATATGGAGCTTGGTTTGACACGATGTGAAAACATAGTCGTCGGATCGAGACGGTGAGCGTAGATTGGAGGCTTTTTTGGCGTTAGGAAGTGGGGAAGGATGAAAAAGGTGAAGTAGACAGATAGGAAAACAAACGAGGAAGTGCTAGGAATGGTGGGGGAGGACAGGAAATCGGAAGATAACTGCTTTCAACAATAATTTGGACATTTCTGGCACCATTTGAGATTCTCCTCGAATGATTTATTCTTCAGTTGCACTCCTCTACTGAGGTGAAATGATGGTGCGCGAATGTCATTGTGTTGTTCTGTATACATACTTGGGTCAAGTTTTAATGCATCCTTGAATTTTTACTCTTGAATCGACCAAATTAATTGGATTTTTTTTGCAGGTGCGAGAGGATCTGCCGCTGGACCTGGGTCCTTCTCGTCGAGAGGACCTGCGGAGCAGAAACGTTGCCCGCGGTAAGTTCTATTGGTACGCTGGAGGATCCTAAGCCCTTAGGAGCCTTCTTAGGTTTCCATCAGTGATTGGGCATGTCTACTTCCGTATGATGTCATTCGATGAAGAGGTGGTGATTATTTCATCTAAAAAGACAGTATCTCGCACCCCGCCATCAAATGCGCGTGGCAGGCGGTTTCAGGGCATCAGCTGCTCATTTACCAATACTAGTTCACAGTTGCATCCAAACTCCTATCCGCTCACGCAAAAGTCCTTGCGCGAACACAAAAACATACCCACAGAGATAATGCAGCAACTGACCAAACCATGGGACGACCGTCTCAAAACAACACGCATTCGGGTGGCATGGCTCGTCCCTTCTATGACCTTGCACCCTGCGAGGGATGAACGAACACCTGAACCCTCCGGTGAGGGTACCCATCTTTACCATCCCACCTCGGTGGTCGAATCCACCACCTGATGCAACCCGGCACCAAAATGAGTTCCCCTCGACGTCGCAAGAAAACTGAGGTGTCCTGCATTTCCCGAAGAGTCCCCAAGTATTGTCCGCTCCCCTCGCGATGGGCTCCCAAACAATCAAACACCCTCCAATTTTCAACATAATGTATCCGCTGGGAAGCTCACTTGACCTTGCATGCGTGTGGGAAGACCCAAGTCCTAATCCAGTAGTTGGTGAACATTTGGCTAACGAATCCAAATGTTGGTTTGATAGATGTGGGTAGAGATCCTGTAAAACTAAGCCAAACGTTAAATACTGTCTGTGTATTACTGGAGGCCAGTTCCTTTCCCCGTGTCGCCTGAAGTTTCCAAGGGAGATTTGGCCCTCGGAAAATCACAACTTTGGTGAAGCTGAGAGTGTTTAGAGGCGTCATCCGGAAACGGACGTGGGCATTTCGTTCTGGTGGGAAACGTTCTACCTTAGGCACTACCTCGCCCTTGCATATGTCGAATGACTACAGAGAGCAGCGGGATTAGGAAAAAAAGAGCGTTCTTTTTTTAGGCACACACTTTACACTTACGGCTTTCTTTGGAACATTGTAAAAAGGAAGGGTCTACGAGGAAGGCCTTGGGAGAAATAGAGAGGAGGGGCTTGAGGTGGAAGATTTATTGGGCACTGAATGGAAGTCGAAAGAGTTGTCTCCGTCAGCCAATCTTTGAATTGAAATACTCATGTCATGTGATAGCAGAGTTATTATTGGCCGATGTAGTCAATTATTAGTACTTGCAGATGGCAGAAAATTCATGAAATAATGGGTGTGTAGTCTCCGCACTTTAATAAATACATTTTTGTATTCAGTTTCCTGATCACGGTTGTTGTGGCATACGTGTAACGACCCCCGTGTCAATAACCGTCATTGGGTTTTCAGTTAATTCTCTGGCCATACGAAAAATAGCTTCCGAGCTTCTTTGCTCGCAAGCGTATTAACGGAACTCATACCCTTCTGAAGCTTTGAAGGTCTTTAGTTAGGTGGATAATTCGGTTAACTTTTTATAACAATCACAGAAACCATAGAGTGGACAGTTTCAGCAGGAAAGGTTTTGCATTGAGAAGTAGTTGGTAAAATTTATGATTCCATTTCGAAGAGAAATGCCGGCCCGCATCACGAATTTGAAACTCCTTAGCGATTGATAATACCAGTCTTCATGTAATCTCAGGTAAATGTCAAATGATAATGTGATGAATGGCAGATGATATGTTTTTATTCCAATTGTTGGCATGCCGTTTTGTAGTGATAATGAATTGTGAGAGGGAAGTATGAGCGTTACATGTTGGTAAATCGATGTATTCATTAAAATAGTTATCGAATGAATTCGTAATAATTTCTTCTACATCAGGAATAAAGCTTGAAGGCTTATGCCTTTTACAATTAGTAGCAGTTATTAGGGATAGGTGGGTGATTTGGAAGGGGTTGGATATTCAGGGAAAATAGGAAGGGTAGAGAGAAACCCGGCGTCGGCATTAGCGAACTCTTAATGAAGGGTGCCAAGGGGTTTGTTAAACGTCCCATCCATAGGACGGTGACCCAAGTGAGGATCGAGATACCACTGAAAATGTCTGAAACTTCGGGGATTCGCACCCGGACTTTCTTTGTTGCCAATAACCACCGCGCCATCCCGATCACGGAATTTATCGACCCTATCTATAATGAAATTCCGTTTAATCCAAATAGATCGAATCAACCACAGTGGTCAACACAAAGGCTGGTTTCGTATTTGAGGATAGATCTCACCCAATGCTGAGCCCTGTACGCCTTGCGAAATTGAAACATTAAGATGGTAGCGGAGGCAGCTTCTTACCCTGTGCCACTTGTTGTTTCCCAAGAGGATCTAGTACATGAGAAATCGCACAGCTTGGGCGAATCCGAGGGTGCCCTCAGGCGTGCCCGGAAATCGAACCGAGGCCCTCCAATCTCTACCCTAGCGTATCCCATAAGTCGAATATAAGTTGAAATTGGTAATCAAGATATTTCATTCGGTTCAGGTTAAAGGATATTGATTCCTCGTGGGATTTGGGCGTCCAATGTTTCAAACAATTGAAAAACTATAATTATTTTTCCTATCGTCTTAACCAATGAGGCGGAAGGAATGTTAACGTTATGGATACTAAAACGATGGAAAAAAGAAGGCATTGTTTCAACCATTTAGTTGATCAAAAATCATGTTAGTGGGCTACCAATCGGCTGTTTGGTGTCTCATAAACATCAATCTATCCTCGTACTCATCAATCTTTTCGTACCTTCATAGTTCTTGGGACTTACGTGTTCCATTACGTGATTCTCATACTTGCTACTAGGCCTTTCTATGTAAATCTTCCCCTTTGATTTCCTCCGTTATTTCTTCAGTGAACTATCACGCCCCAGATTGTGTTCAATTATGAGGGTAAAAAAGAAACTTTACACTTCCACAATAAAGATTTGATATTTCACGACCATGGTTTCGATGCTGCGCACCATAATCAGGTGATAATGATGCGCTGCATTTAAACCGTGGTCGTAGAACATTAAAAATGTATGGAATGAGAAGTTTCTTTTTTACCCTCATAATGAAGGAATTCCACAAAGTTAAACCTGAAACTGTTATGTTTATGAAGTGCGTTCAATTAGTTTCTCTCTTATCTTTGTTGTCCTCCATAGGTTTATCTTTCCACTCAATCTGCGAAGTACTTTATTTGTTGCTATGCGTTTTACAAATGTAAGCTCTGTGTGAACGTTGAACCACTTCCTTAGTAATACGTGTATTGCTAACAACCATAGTTCCGTATTGTGTATTCCGATGGAAAGCATTCTTCGCCATTCACCGATTGATATAATTGGAAATATTGTTTGGTCTGATGCATTATATTAAGTGAACAATTCTCGCCATAATTTCCCTTCCAGATAAAATTTGATGAATGAACTTTTCTTTTCTGGGATTGTTTACGAGTCATAATCCCTTCAATATTTCTGTTTCACGTCGTTAGGACTTTCGCGTAAGCCTAACGCCCCCCGCCACTGGCCCTAATGGTGACTGTGGGAGTATCTTGTAGATGGAGCGCAAATAAGAGTGACTCGTTAAACTTTTCAAGAAACAATAATTTGGTTGTAAAGTTTTCGATAAGGATAAAGAAAAACATTAAAATTCGTGGGCAAAAACTAGAGCTGGTAAAACAGTTTACCTGCCCTGAATGTGTTTTTGATCAAGACGGTCCAAGTATTAGGGACCTAAGAAGAATTTCGTGTTTTGCAAAGAAGCTTTCACAAGGAGGAGGGAATTAATGACAGTGATGTCGTGTAAGGAGGTTTAGAAACGCATCGTCAAAACTTTAAAATAGAAGATGGTTTTTTTACGGCGCGGAATTGTGGTCGTTGAAGCAAGATGATAGACGTAGACTGGAGGTTTTTGGTAATTTGGGTGTGGAGAAGGATGGGGAAGATAAAAATGGACGGAGAGGAAAGGAAACGAAGTGCTAAGCATGGTGGAAGAGGAGAGATCGTTGTGAGAAATACCAAGGAGACTGGCAAGATGAACGTCGAGCCTTTTGTTTTGCGATGGAATGTTGTTTTGGAGAAGGGTTTGTTGTAGTATGGGCACGCACTAGTCAAACTTTTACATGGATCAAGGTGCCTTGGTCGATCGAAAATTATTACGTGTGCCCTTTTCATGTCTACACCTCATGTATGGAGGTACCCGGAAAGCTCCCTCTAGGATGTGTGGAAGGGGATGATTCAACACCAAGCCTGCAGCATCAGAATGAATGTTGTCGGTTAGTAGTGGCTAACAGAAATGTTTTTATTAAGGCGATAGAAATATTTTTTCCAGTGAGATACATTCACTACTAAATACAAGTCAAAAATACTTTTCTGCGCATGCGAGACGAGCTGCTTGTAGGGAGGACATTGAAAAGAAGTCATATCATATAATGAACAAACATCGTGCTACTTGACATAAAACATGTTTCTCTCCTAGTCCATCGTTGGAAGTTATTCTGATACAGCATCGTTCGTGGGGTGAATGACATGTTACAGTTAATCCCTCTAATCGTAGTCCAGTGATATTTCCTACCCAAGCATGATAGGGGTTCTGATATTTTTTTTAAATATTTTTTTGTCTCTATGGTTTTATTAACTGTGCGTCACGTTTGAATATTTTATATTTCCGCATTCGTTTATTTTCGCATATGTGCGGCTTCGTTTTCCAGTGATTCTAAATTGTGCGGCTGTTTGTGTGTGAGAGAGTAGTAAAGTTAATTTACGGCAATTATTGACCAAATTATAGCGATTCTGAACTTGCGATACAATCGCTAATTATCCTCGCCAAAGATTACGAAACTGTGAAAAAAAAAGGAAGCGTGTACTGGACGGGTCTTTTTATTCGCAAGTCGAGGGTTAATGAGGGGGAAAAGGAAGTGGTCACTGGGACAGTACTTAGGAACTACTACTGCTTCTGCTGCTACTCCCGTGATGCCGTAACCGAAGTGGCTCCACTGGACGCGTATAAGCCGGCTACACGGAAATTCCTTCCCGTCATCGGCAGTACTGATAAAAAAATGGACCCCAGGGCAACCTTTTTTTTATGGGCCGGCTTCCTCTTTTATTCCACCACATCCCACCCCCAGTTGAGCATGGAGGGGAGGGAAAGGTTGAGAGAGGAATGAATATATTTTTTTCTGTTGGTCGGACGGGGAAATTCCGTTCGCGAAGCTAAGCTTCACTTGTCCCACTTTTCAAAACTTTTTGAAGGAGAGGGCGGGGGAACATGTCGACATGAAAAACATTAGAGGTCTTCGGATCATACACCACACATTCGGGGTGCCGCTCCTACGTAAGCAGTAACACGATTCCTTGACGACGACATATGTGTATACAGAGATGTAAATTAATACAGCTGATTACGTGTCACATTCGACGCAGTTCAGTCACGTTTTGGGGCATTGCGACTTCATTGGATTAGATTTAATTGTACCGACACGAGGTTGTGCACTCTTTGTGTAAAATAAGCGGGGAACACGATGTTATGCATCGCTAGGCACGAGATAGACAATAGATAAACTAAATTAATTGCTGGAGGGGAATTATATTTGTCTTACCTGGGTAAAACTTTCCTGAACGGTGGATATTTATAAGGAGTAAGTAAAGGAGATTGTAAGTTTGCTTTAATTAGACCAAAGTGAGAATTTTCATGAAGTTGTTTGTGCCAGTAGAATGGAATTTTGGAATCGCGCAAAGTTCTGAGGTGTACCAGAAATTGTTGCGAAAAGAAACGTAAGACGTTAGGGGCATGGGATCTAGTTAGACTATGACTCATTTAAGAAATATGGCCCACCGAAATCAATTTTACTTTTGAAACCGAAGAGTGAATCAATTATTAAGACTGTGCATTCGGTATGAAGGTATGACATACCGTTAAAATGAAGGGAATTGGACTCCCAAGCTGATGGATTTAAAAAATCGTCCTGTCATTGCTACAGAAATTGTGATCACCACGAAATCAAGGTTAAACACCCCAGCATTGTTGATAGGAATACCTTGTTGCCATCTGCCTTTCCTTTTGCGAAGACTTCATAAAAGATTCATGATGGCCTGCAAGTACATAATTGAAGGCTAGTGTCCCAATACTTCCTATTCACACCCAGATGGTGGTTCACGGGCGGGGAGGTAGGGGGGATTGTGTAGATGTCTACAGAGTTATGACACAACAATTTGAAAAAAAAGAGACGAAAGGGCAAACAGGTACACACACTCATTTCCCCCCACTGTAATTGAATTTAAAGGTGAGCTGAGAAGGTTTCGCACGAAATTAATTTCACGAAACTTTGAATATCGCGATAGATACATGGAAGAATTTTGTGAGATTCTTCTCGCCTGGCTTTTGATACATAAAAACTAATTGCTAAAGGGATTTTATACCAATTATTAACGAATAGCCCTGTTGTTTGTTCGTCTTTAAACCCGAGATTTTATTTCAGGTGCAAGGTTTCGCATTTTCCTTGCAGTGTACTCGTGCTTTCATTCTTCCTTCATCCTCAATGCAAAGTAATCGCCTCCTGGCCATCATCAAGCGTTCTTCTAGCAAGACGTCGAGTAAAACAAGTGTCGTATTTCGACTGTGACTGAAAAGCACCTTAAAAGATTTCCCATTCTGAATTTAAACTGGTGCCTTAATTTACACTTGAAGTTAACGGAAACTAATTAATTGATCTTTAAATTGTGCCGACAGAAGAAATTGGGACACATGCAGGTCGTTGAAATTCCTATTGATGCTGGAACTGCTTATTATTTCATGGCCGCGGAATACGTTTTTCCTTTGATGCACGGATTCCGGCGGAAGAGTAAACGGGGAAAGGTCATGGGCGGATCAGCGGGGTAATTGGGGCAATCATAACCCCCCCTCTCCCATTTCAACCGTATAATTTCTAGACACGCGAATAAATTATAATCTAATCCACCTTCCTCGCGTTGAGATAGTTAATTTTATAATCTGACTTAACGAGTTGCATGCTATATTAATGGGATATATTACCCATTAATATAATCTCATGCAACATTCAGGTGGGCAAAGGTTGGAGAGGCAAACCTCCTCGGGGTGAGGTTACTTAAAAGGGACTCCAGTAAACAGTTTACGTATTTCGTCAGTGAAGAGGATGGAAGTGGACATAGTAATGATATTAACCAGAGTTATCAACACGAAGGTTGCCATGATATAGTATGTTAGGATAATCTCACCCAATTGGCAATACCCTTAGCCCTATACGGCGTGTGATTCACACATCAAAAGGGTAGGGACGTCAGTTTCTTTCCCTCTGCCACATTGCGTCAAAATTTATTTTATATATTTAATTACATTTTTTATTTTGAGGTTAATCTTCGTGGGACAATGGCTCAAAGTTGCGCCCGTAAAGATTAATTATACCCAGGTTCATACCTGATTAATTCATGAAGAAGAATTCAGCATCCCCTCGCAGTAGACTAAAACGCCCCCAGAAATTATGTAATATTGGGAAAACTAGCATTAGGAAAAAGGAGCATTTTAGAAAATAAGAAAAAAAGGGAATCGCGAGAAAACGAAAACTCGTGAAGTAAATGTGTTCCTATAATGTGAGGAAAAAATGTTCCAAAGCATATGAACAGTTCCGAAAAGTCTTTAGAGGAGACTGAGCTTTGATCAGAGACTAACGACACGTGTGTGGCGAGGGGGAAGGAAATAAGTGGGATTGTGGGGAATAGAAGCCAAGAGATGCCAGAAATGGTTGAGGGAAATAAGAAGTTGGTAGGGGTTGTTGGAAGGAGGAGAAAGTGGACGGAGGAGATGCTGAGAGGAAGTGGAATGGCGAAGCTCTCGAATAGAAAAGGCGTCTGGGTAAGTGGGATGGGTGAGGAAAAGTATAGAAATTTCGGACGGCGTGAAGGGGATTAACGTTTTGAGGAGATGGGAATGATATAAGGCAAAAGGCATTTATGTTGAGTAGATGAATTTTGAATCCCGTGACGATTCGTTGTAGCATACAGGGACAGTCCAGAACTCACCTGTACACGGGGGACCTCCTATAATTATAAAACCTGTGGAAAAAAGTTTAGAACCGGGAAGGGGCACAACTTGAACATAAATTGCCTGATATGCTACCAAATGTCACGCTAGTGAAGGGCTTAGGAATGCAGCAGCTTCTGCTGTCTCAGTGTCAATCAAAAACCTACCCTAAGCCGGTGGACTACCACTTATTAAAAAAATGCTACCAAAAAAGTGCTAGACAACTCCCTTTCTACTATTATTTTATATATTCATGGAAATTTTCCGGTATAAATGTGAATTAAACCAGAACGAATTGCTAGGCTAATTTCTCATAAGAATAAGCGTATCCCCATCCTTTGGATGAAGCATCACTCAGGGAAACTAAATCCTTTTTCCTTGTTTATAAAGTATGGAAGTCCCCGAAAGATTTGATAGGGATTACTTTTACAGACAATAAATTATTTTCGCGAAAGTGTAAAGCCATCAATAAGCATTTTGACTTGAATATACTCCTTTTAGTTATTGCTCATTCCAACACTGTTCCTGAGAACAAAAAGAAATCCTGGTCGTGGGGTAAAATAAAACTATGAGAAAAACCAAGTAGTTGTTACATGCACGTGACATGTTGAAATCAGTTTCAAATGTAGAAATAGAGCAAAACATTTATGAAAGGTACTTACGGTTTCCGGTTTCATGCGCGAATGCCGAAATTTCGGATGCTGGGAAGCTCGTTAATGAAGAGTGGAAGCTCTATGAGATGGTTGTGAGCATATCTTGCCTATAAATCGACGAATAAAAAACCTATGATACACGTTTTGGTTGAGTGGGTGTGTATGGCGATTTTATTGCCTTTGTCAAACGTTTGAGTGAAAATATGATCACTATAGTGTCGAGATAGTAATTTTTTCAAAAATATCATTCGAAACGTACCAAGTTAGTGAGTAGGCATAGAGTAAAATTCCGGATACTGTTTTGAGAAAAAAAGGGGATGAATGTCGTTATGAAATCAACGCTGTTGGTGTAATTATTCGGTGTAAACAGAAAGTATCTCGACTTGTCAGATGGATGGAAACCAAGCAGGTTCGTTAGAAGTTATAATAAGAAACGCCTCGTAATATTCCACCATTCCATCTTCTGCAGTCAAGGGCTAAGTGAATAAACTAAGGAATGAGCAGGATATAATTAAAGTTTCATCCGACTGTGTGGAAATTGAATCGTTGCACACGACAGACCTGGGAAACATTAAGTCCCTGAAAAGTTGAAAAATGATCATTGTTGGCTGACCAAAAAAAAAGAAACTTTATTATTTCATCCGCTTTGAAATTGAAAACTCTCCACCCGAATCGTATGCCTTTCCGGTATTTTCAATACTCCATACCTGATTTCCAAATAATTCCCTAATAATTTCCTAACGGGCCCGACGGTGGTCGAGTTTGATGATTTCGTATATAAATTCTTTTTGCCGGATTCACCTGTGATCTTGGAATCCATGCCAAATTTTTTTACAGCATGGAAAATGACCTCTCGAGCTTAGTATTCCTTAGCACTCGTGGTAGTTCCTTGAAATCTGTTGGCGAAGTAAAATTTGCCCTACGGAGAAGGTTATGGGTCAAATGAGTCTCAATCTACACTTGGGCTGCAATTTTGAAAAGAGTTCACGTCTGTGATGGTAAAAATGTAATGAGCACATCATATGAAATGCGAATGTTCTCGAGTCATTAGCGTCCAACGTCCAGGGCTTTCTCAAAACGAAGCCTGAAATAATTTAATTTAAAAATAACTTCACATTAATTATTTCGCTTCGAATGAACCACCCGATTCCGAATCATTCATAAGAAAAACGTCTAGGGCACAAGGGTATCACGAAATTGGTGTTATTAATGAATTAATTCGTTGATTTCCATCTCGAACATTCCTCTCGCGTTCATTCGCGAAAAATAACTTATGCCACGACGAAACTGCTTCGCTTAAGAAACAAAAAAAAATCGGAAAAAGCAACAAAAAAAAGAATCCAGCCCCGCTCATTTGGTCGCATATTTGAAAATATGTGTGTGTAAATATTTTTTTTCTTCTTCTACCTGGCTCGAACGGGACTAATTAGTCACAAGTATTTTCCTCTCGCGGAATACATATGGGGACGGCAACCGGGAGAAATGGGTGGTGGTATGGCACTCGGGGAACTGTTAAAAGTATGAGAGAGAGAGAGAGAGGAGAAAGACGAGAGAGAGAAGAGAAAGGTAGATGGAGGAGGCGGGAGGAGGAATGGTGGAAGGAGGGTGGGGATGGAAATAAGTGGGGGGAGGGGAGGAAAGAGCGAGTCACGACAGCCCACCCCCAAACACTTGCCCACTCCCAAGGCACTCGAAGGAATTTACAGTGTTGCCAAAGCCTCCCACTATTACTACTGCCGCCCCTCCTCTATCTCCCCCTCTCGTCCCTTCCTTCCCTCCTGCCCCTCTCTCCTCTCTGTCACCTACCCATTCCCCCCTTATCTTTTACCCTTCCCCCTCAACATCTTCAACCCCTTCACCCCAACCCCCCTCCCCCACCTACCACCTTCCTTCACTTTCTCACTCGTACAATAAATATACAAACATTTCGAATTCATGCCGTGTGAGAGTTTGTGTGTGTGTGTGCGTGCGCGCGCATGTGTGTAGGCGCCCGCGCGCGCGTGTATATTACGTGCGTGCGTTTGCGGGTTTTTTTGCGTAAACGCCCTTCTTTCCCTCCGCTCCGATCTCCCTCTGCTCCCCTCATTCCCGCAATCCGCCGCCCTCCCCCACCCTCTCACCCTTTTACCCCAACCCCCCCCCCCCCCCCCACACACACCATTCTTTCGTTCATAGCGATGAAATTCTTCTCTTTCTCTTCCCCTCCCTCCATCCCTCTCTCTCTCTCTCAGTAGAGGCGCGAGTCGCGCTCCCAAACCCCGGTGATGGTTTCATCGGCGCGCGGCGTCTTCGTGCGTGCGTGCATCCTTGGCGCCAACCCCCGCGACGACTCTCGTGATTTATGCTTCTTGCATGAAGTCGAAGAGAAAGAAAAAAAATAACTTCCCTCGGTGAGATTAACCTTGGGTGTCGCGAAAACGGACCGTAATTATCTGCAACCATCCGCCGTAGAGATACTATTGTCACTAGCGGTGCTCGTGTCAGCCATATGGATGATTTTTAATGAACCTAGTTATCAGCCCGAGAGTTTGTTTGATAGGTGAGGGCAAAGCACTCCTAGTATAGAGCCCAACGGCGTGGGAAATTCACAATTCAGGATAATAACGCTTGCAAGTTCCCTTCCAAATGCTCCCTGTAGTTTCCCAGGTGGATCTGATGCCAGAAAAATAACACAGCTTGGGTGAAGAAGTGACTTGTTAAAAAGTTCTCCCCCCACCGTTGAATTCATTACGTAACACCACACCCCAACATCCTGCGTTACAATGAACCATTTTTTACAACTCTCCTCCTTTCATGTAGTTCGAAATGTATGGCCTCCCTCTTTGCCTCGACTTAACTGTGTTCACCCCTCAAGCTATCACAGTTTCAACTGTGAAGTAACCACCGTAAAAAAATGCGTTTTGACACGAATTCGTATCGTGATCATCAAGGGAATTCCCGGTACTCTTCACAGAGGGTGATGGCGTTTATTATTTTTTTCTAAATCATTTCCCCCTGATACCCACCGCCACTTTTTTCTCGCGCGTTTGCCTGCGGTAAAATTCGATAGTCCCGCAGACTGGAGGAATCAAGAATGGCGACACCGCCGCATTCTTGCGGTCCCGTCGCCCTATTGTTGTAGCGGGAGAGGAGGCGGCAGGGATATAGTAGGGAGGCGGCTGTGGAGGGATTATCGTTTTTACAGTCGAGTCCTTCTTGTCCTTGTGGTTTCGTAAGCGTTCGCTTCGTCTTTCGTGGAAGTGGTCCCACTTGAAATCGACGCCGAGATCGCACATTTCCTTGTGTTATATAGTAGGTTGGTAATTCTCGACATCAAGCGGTGGAGTGGTTAGCTTCCCTTAAGCAAAAGAATCAGGGAAATCACTGTCCTGCAGGCGTACACGAGCCCCCGCGACTGGGGTTCTTGTTCTTCGAAACCACTTCGAGACAAGTCTCCGTTCCAAGAATTAGGGCCACGAATTGGTTCGTGATCCAAATGTGACAAAATCTCGTTTGAACGCGCTTTCGTCATCCTACCACGCGACTCCTTAGCCACGAATGAAGGTCATCTCGGAAGGATTTCAAAACAAACCGCTCTCAATCTGTGTCGCGATTCCTCAGGTTGCTAAAGGATGTGCACATGCCTCCGTAATGTTTTTCGGATCAACCCTAATGTGGTTGTAACCACGTGATTCCTTGGATACAGACGGAGAAAATGAGAGAGAGAGAGTAATCGTCTCGGGAGGATTTGACAAAAATAAAATAAGCAACCCTCCGTGATCGGACCACGTCGATTCTTTCGTTACGAAGAGAGATCATATCGAATGATAACGATCCGACCGTCATTGATCGTATCGTGTGACTCCCTAGTTTCGAATGGGGACTTCCGGACGATTCCCCCCCCCCCAACCAACCCAAACCGACTGGACCCCGGCGCCGGTAAAAAAAATTTTTTTTTAAATAAAGCCTCCTTTCAGCAATTGTCGTAACCGCCTCTCGATTGCGTAAGGTCCCCAAACCCCGGACACCACCCCTCCTCTGAATTCTTGATAAAGTACTTGTGACGACGAGTCGTGTTGGCAGAATTTCGGTGGAAGAATAGTTGAGAAGAGAGAGAGGGGGGGAGGTTTTGGAATGGTGTAGGAAGGGAAGAGTGGGGTGGGTGAGAATCTTGTGTGTGGACGAAGAGGCAGGCAGAAGTGAAAAGAGGCTGAGGAACACAAGGAGAGAGATGGAAGAGGAATGTGCTCAGGAAGAGAGTAGGAACGTGGTATTAGGCATGGGAGTGGGGAGGAGAATGGGGTGGAAGGTGGGGATAGGGAAGGGGGGAGGAGGGAAAGGGCCTTAGAGGTAGAGATAGATGGGGGAGAGGAAAGGTGGGAGAGGAGGAGGGAATGGTCGGGAAGGAGAGGTGGGGAGCGATAGAGCAGGCATGTCAAACACGTGGTTCCCATCCGCCTGCGGTCAGAGCAACACGACCATCCGCATCACCCGCCACGGTTCCTGTATTTGGAATCGGGCCCCTCTTCCCTTCATTGTGGTTCCTCCCTGTGGAAGTATCCCTGAACGAACCAGACAAAAATTCATGACTTCGTGGCCGCTTAATTAAAAAAAAGTGTTTTAATTTTCATTTTCGAAAAATGTTTCTGACTCCAAATTACGGAACTCTTTTCAACTTAAGACTTATTGTGGTTAATATTTTATTGCCCTTGTGACATTTATGACGCGGACGAATTTTACCTTAGAACTTACTCCTAAGGGTCGAGTTTCGAAGATTTTTAGGCGGGATTCGATGGAGTTTTAGATAAAGGTGATAATAAGTATGAAGCCGCTTGCAGAAAATGTTTTCCCCGCAGTTGTTCCTCAGCTATAATGGTTTCGCTTGGGTCTAGGAAATTTCAGACTGAAACCGTGGAAACAAGAAAGAGGAGTGGAAGTCGTGGCATTCCATTTTCTAAAATTTCGTGGTATCTCCCGCTTCTCATCCATTTTATTTTATCACTAAAGGGAATGGGAAAAACGAAATATGAAATTGAAGTGGTCAGATCAACTAATTCAGTGAGCAAGAGGATAAATAAGTATTAAAAGTGCACAAGTACTACTCATACCTCTAATCTAATCCCTCTTGGAGAACTCGCAATAGAACAATGTACGTACGTGTCTGCTTCCGATAAACTTAGCTTAATCGGAAAGGTCGCAGGAAAACGTATTAGTGAAAACGAGAAGATATGTCCCTTCACATCATTTAGCCCACATTTGGGCAGGTTCCGAGCATTTGGATCCAATCGGTGAAAGTGTTGATAGAGGAGTGTTTAAAAGAGGCCGTTGTATTTGTTAAAATCTCATAGGAAATAGTAATAGGAGAATGTTTTTTAAAATTAGATTTTAGGCGAAGCAGTTTCCCAGAGTTGGGAGGAGATCGTCAATAGTAAGAGAAAATTACATTACATAATAGTTTTTTTGCTCCTTAGGTAACGTCAGAGACCGTCAGTATTATTAGTAGTCCACATCATCCAAATTTAATAAGAGAAATAAGGGATGCTCCGAAGCTTATTGCTTTAAATTATTACGCTTCGCAAAATGAGATTCTGACTTCTATTTTAAGCACTCCAAAAATGTTCATGAAAATTTTGCTGTAATTTTATTTACAATTTGAATATTTATCCCTTTTTGTTTTAAACCATTCCCTTTTCAAACATGCCAATTCACCCTAGATTGCATAAGGTTGGGATTAAACACGCTCTGCCACATATCTCTATAGTCAACCATACTAGCTGTCATTATCGATAAACACAATATACATAGTGGACTTAAACAAAAGTAAAAATTCAGCATAAATTAGTGTTTTTTCAATACACACCCTAAAGTCTTTGTTGTAATAACTGCTAATTATTTTCTTCAAATCGAGATCCATTTCACAAATCTAGAATTCAATTTAAAAGCTCTACAAAAGTGCACATATATAATGTGTTATTCGCATTCGAAATCACGTGCTGTGAATTTTATTTAATTCATAGGTTCGGTTATTGTAATTGGAAAGTTATGCATGAGCGGACTACAAGGACTTGTGGATTGACTTGTAGTTGTGGAGGGCGATCCCCAGGTAGGCGTAGCGAAAGAGAGGTGGGGAGACGGGTGAGGTCAAAGGCTTTGCAAGTGTGGGAAGACGCCACGCCCCTCCTCCCACTCCATGGCAAGCCCTTTGCCCCTTGTCGACTTTCACAACGGAGACGTTCGGAGTTAAGACCGTTCGTCTCGCTGAATTTCAGAACATGCGATAACTTGTGGTCGTTTATACAATTACATTGCGTATTTATTTCGCGGTTATCTTTGAAAATCTATTGAGAAAAAAATTCCGATATGTCCGTAAGAGAATTAAATAACGGGTTAATGTTAGTTTAGTATTTTCCAAAATATAACCAAGGGATCCTAATGAGGCATGTGTAGGCAGACATAGCAATCAATGAGCCACAATTATGGTTCAATCAGCGTTAAAAATACCCCTATTTTCTTTTCTAAACTCGAGAACATTCAATTTTCTTCATTCTTTTTCTTCGTTAAGAACCAATCAATTAAGAATAACTACTCCATTGTTGTGTAATTTCACAGCAATATGGGTCCAATTGTCAATATGAACGTTGGGAAAAAATATTTACTCTGCTTGGAACATGCAGAGGTGTTTAGTAAATTTGTCTCCTAATTTTAAAAAGTCTGCGCCACTTATTATATAATTATGACTTTCGTTTCCTCTCATGGCAAATCAAAAAGTGAGTCATTGACGAATATTGAGTTCATGTCTTACACTTGACATTCTTCTGACTGTGACGCCGATTCAAAGAAGACAAAACCTCCATATTGTCCAACTTCACGACCTTAAACATGATCATGGCCCATCTTTCGCGTTATATTATCTCTGTGTGTTTTGGCCTTGCCTGATTCCTTTCTCGTTTTTTTCTTTAAATGCCCATTATTATTGTTATTACATGATGCAATTAAGTTACGCCTTGATATTCATTGTAAACGGAAGAAGGGTTCATTCCTTTCGCATTAAAAAAAAAAATTTGAAAATCTTTCCAGTAACATCAGTAGAGATACATTCTTGTGCCCTCAACAGTAAATTTGCATTCATTTTTCCTCCTATTCTATATACCCTCCTGTGTTGAAGGTGTGGTTGATTACCCGTGCAGCTAACTTGGTTTTATCGAGTTTGCGATACAGGCCTGTGATAATATACCTGTAATTCGGCGAAATCAACCGGTGGTTGAAATCCGTCCAATTTCACCTGTAGATTGATTTCATTCAATGGCCTGGTTAAAATATATTTAGTATTTTTCGTATAGATAATCTTAAACGAGCATTTTTTCAGTAATATGAAATTGTCGCGGTTAAGTTTATTTTTAATTTTTTTGCAATTTTTTTACTTGATATTATTAAATGTCGGTATTAATAAAAGATCAACAACTATCATTTTTGTATTGCCATTCTACCGATTAAAGTAAGTTCTGGATGGAAGCAGTCTATGAAACGATACATTTACTTGCCTCACCTAGTACAAAGCACAACTTGACGCCCGACAGAACAGTTAATCCTTCTTCAATGTCACATATTACCTTCCTCCCTTCATAACGTTCAACATGCCTGTTCTTTACTGGTTTCTTTCATGGAGAGTACCTACTTATTTTTATTACGTGATGTAAATAAGTTACCTCCCGATATTTGTGGTAAACAGAAAAGAAGAATTAATTCATGTCGCATTAAAATAATATCATTGGAATACCCTTTCCTCGCTTCCCTAGCGTTCTCCCCTCCATCACAGTCTTCAAACTGCTATCGCCAATCAATATTCCTACCTCCTTTGAATAGTTATGTAATTAATGAAATGTCATCTATTTTAGTATTTTTTTATTTTATGGTGTCTGGCGATTCATATGGATAAATACTAATTCCAGACCAAAACGGCTGAGGCTACAGAGAGATATCAAGTTTTCGAAAGGTTGTGTTACATGTCGAGAATTTCCAGGAAAAAAGCTTCATCCCATCTTTTTGTCGTAGGTTCTGTTTTGAAAAAAAATGACATCATTTCTCCTCCTTCTGTAATGGGGTCAATTCACAATTATTCTCAAACTACCAAGATATGCAAACTGCGAGATGTGCCTACGATGTATGTTGCGTTTGTACGATGAAAAATGTCTGTGATTTCTCCTCATTCGTATACATTGAAAGCGTATTTTCCTTAATTGGGGAGGATTTTACTGGGATTGGTTCGGATAAATAATATCGTTAAGTTGGATATATTACTCGGCCTATTTGAAAGAAATTCTGAATAAAATTAACGTAACTATAGAAAGAAGCTCCATTTAGTTTTCGCTGAGCAAGACTGAAAATAGCCGCTCCGAAATACTGTAATTACGAATGTTCGAAATATACACGTATTCTCTGAATTAACACTAGAATTTACTCCAGCCTTGGATAATGTTTGTTTTTCTACTGATAATCTTAAGTTTGAATCGTTGGTCAATTGATAAAGGTATTTGCCTATTTTAAAGATAGGTTTTGGATTATCTACGACTATTTGTTTCGTTAGTTTCGTAGGAACTTAAGATTTCTTTCTTAATTTCTTCGTAACTCTTGCCCGACTTTATGCTCCCTGAAAAGCCTAATCTTTTTGTCCTCTACCCAGATTACTAAACTTCTTTTCGTTTCATCTTTCACCTATATCTGGAGTAGCATATAAAATGGTTGCAAAGCAGCTCGATGAATACCGATTGGAGAATGTTTCGGGCTAGAATGTGTGTACGTCTTAAGAGGAAGCTATTATGCTCAGCGAAAACACGATTAGGAATAATTAAGTATTACCTGGAAATATTTGTGCATGTTTTGGCACTAATTTTTCTTCATATCCGTAAGTGTATCCGTCATCAATTCTCTTCTTGCGAATGTCTCGTTTGCTAACACAATTCTTCTTGTAATGTCAGCATTAAAAAGCCCGCTTTACTGTAAAATGCTTTCCAAATACATGAACTGCTCCATCCGCTGCAGTTAATCCCCTCCTGCTTTAATGTTTAATTTCCTTCTTCTTCTTCCTTCCTTCATCGTCTTCTCGAGATTCTCACGTGTAAAATTTAAATAAACCCTAACAAAAATTATCCATAAAGTTCGAGCATTCTTTTAGCTCTCGTGAATATTAACCAGTTAAATAAGCCATTCCCTTTAGAAAGTGGAATTTACTCGTATGCGATACCTGAATTGTTTGTTCAAACAATGGAATTTGTTTTTCCACACAAAACGAGGTATTTTGTTGAAAGTTAAGCAGTACATTAGTCTCAAGGCTTCAAAGTATTTTATATTCGAATATCATTCTATTGAGTATGTAACTCTAATTTATTAGCGAAATATTCTTACTTTAAATTTGAACCTAAAAATAAGGATAGTAGAACTCATATTTATTCAGATAATGTGAGAGATAAAATACGTAACCTATAAGATTTCTTATAGATTACTGAAACTCTGGCAACAACATCCATTTGTATTATTTTGTATTTTGAAGTACCCAGCAATCCACCGCTAGGGTGTGTGGCAGGGGGTGAATACACACCAGACTAATTTTGACCCGAATATTTTTCCCCAACCGCGGTCGGACAATGTTATTCTGATTCCTTATCGTTCGTGGAAAAAATGACATAGGGTTTTTCTCATGTCAGTCCATCGAGTCATAATGAGAGGAATAAGACCAACCGGTCTAGTCCGTCATTTTTCGTTTCCTTTATCCTATACAAAATCGATAAGAGTATGTAGCTGACGGTGGGTGGAGTCAAGTAAAATATGAAAACAAATGGATTATTAATTACCGGTGGATATTGTTGCTACAAGATTATGGCGCTTGTATATTGACAACATCGGGTGACAGCTAAAATCTGGGACTTATGAATATTCAATTCATTGTGACTATGACGAATTTTTTTGTTTCTAATTTTTCACAAGAACTAAGATTAATTATTCGGCTAAAATGTTACTAGTCAATGTAATTATGAGCGATTGCGAGTCCTGAGCAATGATCTTTAAGGCTTCTGTCCACAATGCAACAATTTCAGAGTGTAAAAATCATTCGCCTTGACCGGGACTCAGTCTACCTTTAATTCGTGATTTTCACGCAGTTTACGTGAACTCATATTAATGCGCTTCGTACCAATGTTGGGGTTTATTACTTGAGGTTTTTCATTATTTTCTCTTATTATTCTTATGTTTGTGGATTATAAACTGCGAGGACACGCCATCGTTGTCAGTAATCTAAGATAATGATCGCTCGAATGGTTTTTCGATGAAACGTTTACATATATATTAGTGCATAAATTACGACACACGTTTGATATGATGTTGAAGTGTTAACGATAGACTATATTCATTTGAGTGTTCGGAGATAAATTCCGTTGAAAATGTTATTTTGACCATTCAAATTAATTTTTACACTTTCATATTGGGTATTTAAATTTCAGTGATCCTAGGTAATGGCACAAATGCTGCCCAACGTTTCATCCCCCCAACCTTTATGGGCCTGGTAACTACTGTTTATATCCGTATTTTTCCTCTCTTCTTGGTCATGTGTTGACAAGAGAAGGCCATGAAAGCGGGCATGAGGTGTTACTGACAGCACACGTGGGAAATGCGTTCTCAGCATTCAGTGAAGGAACATGTGCACAGTGAAATCAAAATACCTAATTCCTGGGTTCAATGAGATTACGATTTGAGGTAATGGTAATTACCGATCACAGTTGCAAACCCGAAGGTCGGTTTGATAAGGGAAGGCAGAGCTCATCTAGTACTAAGCCCAACGGCGCGAGAAATTCACACGTCAGGGTAGTGGGGGTGTGTCAGTTCCTTTCTTTTTGTCGCCTGTGGTTTTCCAGGAAGTGCTGATACCCGACAAATCACACAGCTTGGATGAATCCGAGGGTGCCCAGAGGCGTCTCCGGTAATCAAACCCGGGTCCTCCGGTAAGTAGTCCCAACGCTCTAGCCACTGGACTACCATTTTCCGCAACGGATATTAATTATCTAGATATTCAACCCTGGGGACACTTGTCCAGAATTGAAATATTCCACCAGCCATTTTTTTCATTAAAGGTCAAGGTGTAATAAATATTTACTGAAACAATTGAAGGCACTGTTTTTTTATAATTCAACGTCTAGGACTTGTTAATGTAGCTGTTCGTTGCCAACCATAGTTGTCGATCCTGTTTTTGGTTTGTGTAAATTGATTGCTTTTTATGTATAAAAGTGTGTAGATAGAGACCGCTTAACTTAATTGAGCATCATTTATGTTAATCAATCTCGTAAATATTTTTTGCCGTCTTTTATTAAGGCGCATTTTTAAAGAAAATAAAAAGGTATCTGGCGGAAATCTTAAAAAGAAAACCCAAAGTAGTTTATTCAACTTTGAAATATGCGTGTAAAAGTGGACCAAGTGGAAAAGAAGACAAAGAAGATGACCGCAACTGTTGGTATAGGAACGCGGAATTTTGGGACGATATAAAGGGCACATAGAGGATAAGGGATATACAAATTTAGGATATCAAGATAAATGGAGAATGGAAGTACAGATTAGTTATTTTTGTGTGAGATAAAATTGGGGCATGGCAAGGGTCACCGATGCCTTAGTTGCAGAATAATTAATGGCTCGGGGAGGAAAGGTAGTGGGTAGTGTATGCAGTATTGAACAGGAAACCAGGGATAAGGTTAACGAACATAAAGCAGGAGGAGACTGATTGAATTCTATTGGTAGAAGTAGACCTAATTATCAAATGATAACCCAGGTTTACATGCCTACAAGTAGTCACCATGAGGAAGAAATGTATATTTCGTGTGAAGATGTAGAAATAATAATTGAGTACGTGCCGAGAAGGATACACCTAGCAGTGATGGGGGTTTGGAAAGTATAAGTGGGCGAAGGAAAATGCGACAGGGAAGGAGGGAGAGAACGACTTGGGGAGTGAGAATGACCACAGAGAAAGCGCAGTGGAGTTTCGTAGGAGAAAGAATTTAGTCATGATTAGCATCCAGTACGATTATAGGCAATAGCACATAAGGAAAATACCAGGAGAAAAAGGAAAGTACCCGTCATATTACATTGTACTTATACATAGATTTATGAAAAGCGTCATTTCCTAGCACAGTTTCCTGGAGGGGATGCAACGCAGATTCTACCAATTAAGTTGTTACCTGATGGAGTCTTTAAGTTCAAAAGTGTTATAAGTGTGAGTGCGGAATTGAAATGCTGATCCTCTGACGGGAATACCAAGGAAATACCAAGAAGGAATACGAAGAAACAATGAAATTCTAAGTGATGACACAGTAATGGGAACAAAAAGGAAAGGTGGGCGGATTTAAAACAACAGGAGGAAACAAACTTGGGACGTAAATAAGAAAAGAGTTAAGAAGGGCACGGATTGCAGAAGTAATGATTTGGAGGATCAAGAAACGGAAAGAAAATTGAAGAATGTGAACACGTGATTTGGGAGAAGGATGTAAATGGAACTAAATAATTGCTAGTTTGAGAAACCAATAGGGTCAAGGCAAGAGAAATGTCAAGATGTTTGCACCGAAGGATAGACTGTATTTGCCTTACGAAATTAGACAAGGAAATGTTTAGGGGAGCCAAAATAAATACCGCGAAATAACGTTGAAGAACGTAATGATAAAGTGAATCGCTGTGAGTTGGCTGAGAAATAGACAGAGAAAGGTCGAGTCCAGGGGTACTAGACAGAAAAAGCGCTCATGGAAATGAAGTCGGTCAAGTATGTGGGAATAAATAATATCTCCGCAGAACTAAAAAAGAACTGAGGGAATTCATTTAAAAACTGAAACATGGAATTCAAGAGGAAGGATTTCGACCAAAGTAGTTAATTAGAACGATTACGATTCCCCATTTTGGAAAAGAGTGGAGTGGCATACTAGCGAATACTGGAGCGAAAACTAAAGGATCATATGTTTAATTCCACGGGTGGGAATTCTGGTACTGAAAATCATCATTTGGAGGTTTACATAAGCATGAAAAAGAATTCCTACGCGAATATGTTTGCATTAGAAAAGGAACGAGGAACACTTTTCGCTATTAGAACAATCGGGTTATTAATAGAAAAGAAAAAAATTAAGTATACCTGGGATACCATGGCGTAGGTTGACTCTCTCACTTCGTAGGTTTCTATTAAGCTTTTTACCAAGTGAAAAGAGCTGAACGGAATGTATTACGATTATATAGGCGGAACGAAAGAATTGGCAACTTAGTAGAAACTGGTATGCCCATCAGACGGCAAATGATTGGTAGCTGAGAGGAAATTGGGATGTCAGTAATGATAGTCAGGGGATTAAGAGAGGTTTCTTCGTTAACATTTCTTTTTAACAATCGGTGCTTTTTAACATTCATGCTGGGGAAATGTTAAAGCTGGCGAGGTCTATAAATCTTGACAGCCAAGGAATTGCAGTTATTGTTGTCATTTAAAGGATTTTTGCGAGAATTAAAGCACGAAGATTAACGAGAAAAAAATCAAAGTAAAGTGTTCTCGGATATGGAATTTCTTTTCCGTGACGCTCTTCTGCTACGTATTGAAACTACGAAACCGAAGTCCTCAGTTTTCAACCCAAAGTGCGTTTGATAGGTTAGAGAAGAGCTCATCTGACACTCAGCCCTACGGCATATGCATTGGAATTCACACGTTCGGGTGAGGTTGGGCCGTTCCTTGCCCTGAACCGCCAGCGGTTCTTAGAATATAGTATGTGATTGGTTGGATATACCTCTGGGTACACCCAGAGGATATGAACAAGTAGCTCTTCTGTCCGTTGACGACATTCACCAGGTTACCACAACTTCCGAACCTGGGAATTAACAAATGAAAAATGCAAAGCAAAATGGATCATGAAGAAAGAAATAAGATCGGGCATTATTCCTTGGCGAACGATGGACCCGTTAAGGTTTTGAGTAAATCTCCGATTGAATTATTCGCCATAAGTTCAACTTCATGCCAATTGCAAGTCATTATGAATGGAGACATTGCAGTGTGAAAGGCTTTATTTCGCCGTAAAAAGTATTGAATGGCAGCCCATTTCGCTACTTTTTTGTTGAAAGTATTCTCTTTGGATGACCCGCTTCCACAGCAAAATAGGGTGAAAACTTAGTAACGCAGAAGTATTCTAAACATTGGTGCTGCAAGTTCTGCTCCATTAAATTGCAAAGATTCGTTCCGCTTCCACCGCATTGGTGTACAATCCCATAAGATTTGTGGCAGTGGAGGAAGTAATTTAATTGAAATTGAGTTATATATATATATTTATATTTATATATATGTAATATATGTGTGTGTGTGTGCATATATATATATATATATATATATATATATATATATATATATATATATATAATTGGCTGACACAACATAACACAAATAGAAAAGAATAGACACATATAAAAGAACACTTACACGGTAAATTGTTCGAGCTTTCGGCCCTCTCAGGGGCCTGCTTCAAGAGAGACTCTCTCAAGGGAGTCTCTCTTGAAGCAGGCCCCTGAGAGGGCCGAAAGCTCGAACAATTTACCGTGTAAGTGTTCTTTTATATGTGTCTATTCTTTTCTATTTGTGTTATGTTGTGTCAGCCAATTATTGTGCCGCTCGTATGAGTTTTTCCGTACAATCGTTATATATATATATATATATATATATATATATATATATATATATATATATATATATATATATATATATATATATATATATAAAGGAGAGTGTTTGTTTGTATGTATGTAATTTGTTTACTTTTTTGCTGTCATAGAAACAGCATTTTTCCAACTATGCCAGCAGGATACTTTTGCAAGAACACTATTGTATTCAGAATTGCCGAGATATTATACGTGGAATACATCAAGGAAAGTCTTTTGTAGAAGAAAAATGGGCAACTTTGATCCTGAGAGTAATATTTATTCATGTGACGCATTGGGCCGAGTCTACACAGTCCATCCTAACAACGCCGAATGTTATTTTTTAAGAATGCTTCTACATACCATTAGAGGACCTCGCTCATTTGCAGAATTAAGAACGGTAAACGGAGAAATATGTGAGACATTCAGAGAAGCTTGCTAGAAGGAGATCAACACTGGGATGACTCATTGCGAGAGGCCAGTTTGATTTCTCTTCCAGGACAAATCCGAATTTTGTTTGCCATCATAATAACCTCCTGTAATCCATCTAACCCAAAAACATTATGGGAAATATATAAAGAATCAATGAGTGAGGATATACTGGCTAAAGTTCGAAGTGAAAATCCTGCATTGGATATTACGTTTAACTCCGACATTTTTAATAAAACTTTGATTATTTTGGAGGAAAAGTGTATCACCATGGTTAACAAGACTTTAGTGGAACTCGGTCTTTTTGCACCTGTACAAGATCAACAGGGTGTATTTTATCCAGATTATATACGTGAAACTAGCTACAATGTCTTAGACTTAGAAGCATACATCGCGGATAAAAAGCCACTCCTTAATGAAGATCAGAAATTCGCGTACGAAACAATAATGGATCAAGTAGATAAACAAGAAGGAGGTATCATTTTTCTTGATGCTGCTGGTGGCACGGGAAAAACATTTTTAATTAATTTAGTTCTCGCTGAAATCAGGGTTCATGGAGAAATTGCTCTAGCCGTTGCATCTTCAGGTATTGCAGCGACATTAATGGAAGGAGGAAGAACAGCCCACTCTGCCCTTAAGTTGCCACTTAATATTTCCCGACAAGAAAATCCCACATGTCATATAAATAAAACAAGCGGCCAGGCACAAGTTCTTATAGAATGTAAATTGATAGTATGGGATGAGTGTACGATGGCTCATAAAAAATCTCTTGAGGCCCTCAACGCAACCCTTCAAGATCTTAGAGGAAACTGCAGTTTAATGGGAGGAGCTCTGGTACTCCTGTGTGGAGACTTCCGTCAAACTCTGCCTGTCATTCCAAAATCGACTCCAGCTGATGAAATTTATGCCTGTTTAAAACATTCTGTTCTATGGAATCATGTCCAAGAAATTAGCCTTAAACAAAACATGCGAATCCTCTTAAGAGATGGGAATGCTCAAAATTTTGCAAATAAACTTTTGGAGATTGGAGAAGATAGATTAGTCATTGAAGCATCTGGTATGATAAAATTGTCATTAGATTTATGTGTATCGGTGAAAATTGTCCGCGATATGATACAAGCAGTCTATCCCAACGTTAATCAAAATTATAAAAAATTGGAATGGTTGCGAGAAAGAGCCATTCTTGCTCCTAAGAACGATGATGTTAATGAAATTAACAAGGAGATACTAGCCATGCTGCCAGGAGACGTGATTGAATATAAATCGGTTGATACCGTAGTGGATGCTGACGAAGCCGTAAATTATCCAACGGAATTCCTAAATTCACTTGATCCAGCTGGATTGCCACAACATCGCCTTATACTTAAAGTAGGATCTCCAATCATTTTATTACGAAATTTAGATCCACCAAAACTCTGCAACGGGACACGATTGTGTGTGACAAAATTAATGAAAAATATAATCCAGGCAGTCATTTTAACGCGAAAAGGAAAAGGTGAAATAATTTTTATTCCACGGATACCTCTAATCCCAACTGATCTTCCCTTCAACTTTAAAAGATTACAGTTTCCAGTCCGGGTAGCTTTTTCAATTACCATTAATAAATCACAGGGACAGTCTTTAAAGTTTTGTGGTGTTGATCTAAGATCGCCAAGTTTTAGCCACGGGCAACTTTATGTTGCTTGCTCCAGAGTAGGTTCGCCTAAAAATTTATATGTTATTTCTCCTGGATATGAAACAAAAAATGTAGTTTATAAACAGGTGTTAAATAAAAAAGATTCTTAAATTTGTATGAAGTAGTGTATTATTGTACTTTATAATTTGTTTTTTTTATTTATGTAGTATATTTATATTACTATTTCTCCCTAACCCGTGCAAAGCCGGGTATTCAGCTAGTATATATATATATATATATATATATATATATATATATATATATATATATACATATTAAGCATAGACCCAGTAATCAACCCGAAGGTCGGTTTGGTAAGTGATGGTAAAGTTCACCCAGTACTAAGCCCGACAGCGTGTGAAATTCGCACATCAGGGTAGATACCTGTATATATGTATGTATACCTGTTTATTCCTTTATAACCGATTGGCTAAATGTTATGAATGAAATCAGATGAATTTACGTGAGTCTTTGAAACTTTTTCGTTCCTTAATTAGAAATTTCTCAGATTGGTCCAAATTATAATCTGCTCATTTTCTACATGTAAATTAACTAATGTTTTTCATGGAATAATTCGTCATCGGTGCTTGTAACACCACAAATTAAAACATTTTTCATAGAACAGTATAGTATGTATCACAGCACAAAAATGTATATTTATTAAATCATGAGTATGACTACGATATTTAACAGATATATATATATATATATATATATATATATATATATATATATATATATACAGGGTTCGTCCGGAAAATAAGTGTACTGATTTTTTTCCTGTATGTATATATATATATATATATATATATATATATATATATATATATATATATATATATATATATATATATATATATAAAATTATATGTTTAATAGTTAAACGAAAGCAAATAAGTAGCACATTATTTATCAGTTGGAGAGAAGTTCTATGGAAAGACGCGGAGAAAAGTTTGCTTTGACTTATGAATGACTAAAGTTATTAAATGCCTGCTTCCTTTCATGATAATGTAAGAAAAACCTTCACTGGCCGGAGTACAAGCAGGCGGAAAGAACCTTATTTTGGTCTCCCTTGCCGTCAGTTAGAAGAATTAGAAGCGTTGCTGCGGTAACATACGGGTATTCATGTTGGCGTCGTGGCCGTAGAAAACTTTTTCAATTTCTTGTACTCGAATCCAATTACGACCCCACCGTACTCGTAACTCATTCATAATACAGGGTGCGGCCACATAACTTCTTTTTTTCATAAGCAAAACCCCTTTAAAAAGGAAGTAATGTTGCCACACCCTGTACATTGTCTTTTATGGTACGAAATAAAGATTGAATTGGCTCCCTCTGCTTATCAGCTACTCATGAAAGGAGCATACAGTGACATGATCTTGTAATATCTTAACGTGCGGCTGTCATACTCGTATTTTCAAACGTGGAGGTGAATAATCTGGAAACTCGAGTCCGGAGTAAATATTTACATGCGTGGGAAAAACCTGGAAGGGACCGCAAACCTATATCCTTGGAGAAATCCACTGCGAGAACACGTGCGCAAAACCTGTCAACACCTGTGAAAAAGCGATTTAATGTTTCTCTGTTTGGACGAGGTTGAAGTGTTCGTGGCATAAGATAAAACAAAGCAACGACCAAAAACGTCTAGGGAATGCAATGACTGATCACTAACATTTCGTGTGTGCGTTAGAAGCTTTAGATATGGGCTATCAGGTTTTTCTGTGTTTGCGACGAGAGGATTTCCAGAGAGAGAAAGAGAGGAGAGGAGAAAGGGGTCGAGGTGGAAGGAAAGGCGGAGAGGAGAGAGGGCTGTGGTTGGCACGGCAGAGGCAGGCGGTCTTCACCACCAACCGCCAGCTTTTCCCTTTGTGAACGAAATGTGGCTGGGAAGAGACGCAGGTCGGTCGGTACAAGGAGGGGAAGTGAGGGGAGGGGGTTGGCGGGAGGGGAGAGAAAGGGAGGGGGAATGGTCGAAGGAATGTGGGAGGGTTCGTTCGATCCCAGGAGATATCGCATCGGAATGCGCACCCATTGCCCAATTGGTGAGAGGGGGAGGGAGGGATGGGAACGGGGGGGGGGGTTGGCTTGAGGGGGGGCGAATGGGGAGGTGTAGGGGGGTGAGGCCGTTTCCCCCCAACCCCTACGACAACCCCATCCCTTACCACTATCAATCTCTCCCCCTCCCCTCTCTCCCCACCTCAAACCATCACTATACTCCCTCCCCGCTTATGTTTTTGCCCCTTTCCATTCCTACTCCATCGTCTCTCTCCCCCTCCGGCCTTGCTATCCTCTCTCATCCCATTCCTCCCTCCTGCCCCGAGTTTACTCCTTCCTACTTTTCCTCCGGCACTCCCTTTCCTCCCTCCCTCTTTCTCCTTCGTACGCACGCACACTCTTATAAACTCTTTCTTTTCTCTCACCCCCTGTCCACTCCCCTCAATTCCCCCTGTTCCCCGTCCCGTCAATTTTTCCACGGCTTACCGACAGCGCACATGACTACATTTCCCCCTCCTCCAAATGTCTTTCCGCCGGGCTTGTGTACATACCATGTGCATGCACCCTCACTCCCTCCCAATCAACCACACCCCCCACCCCACCCCGCCCCTCTTTCTCACCCCTTTCCTCTTCATCCGCGAGCCTTCATCCCCTCCAACCCACACCGACAACTGATTTACGTGATAGCTGTATTTCTCCTTCCAATATTTTTCGTAAGTTTGTAACCCCCTTCTCAGCATTTTTCTTTTTTGAGTGGCTAATGGATTTCTATACAATTGCTCCGAGAAAGAGAATTTTTATGATGACTCTTGCTCGGAGCATAAAGACCGCGACAAAGACAACTTACCGGGGGGCGCGATTACATCGTATATTTCTCTAGGGGACGATCGATGCCGTAGAAATGCCGTCAGGGGCGGGGCGAACGTTAATAACCAAACTCAATTTTTGTAATAAAAAATACGATTTCACTTATTCAAATTCAATGATTCCCTTTAATTAATACTTCTTTCTTTCTCTCCCGGAGCTCATTTCGAAGCCGGTAATATTCATAAAACTTTTTTTTTGAGACCCGCCAAATACGTGGATAATGAGTTAGTCAGTTCCCATGCAGATAATGCAACGATCTTCGCGACTGTGGCATTTTGTGGAATATATGAGCTATAATTTTAGAGATCATGATTTGTGTTGAATTAATCGAAATTAGTCTTTAGATGAATTTAGATATCGATTCGACGTTTGATTCGGAGGTCGTGAAGAGTATGCGTCATGGTCCGCGATCGATGCATTCCCCAATGTGTACTTTCCGAGAAAAAAAGAACGAATTAATCAGAGGTGATATTCAAGTATCCCGGACTGCGGTCGTTGGCAAGCGTATTACTTTTGGTAAACGTGAAACGCGTTATTAAAATGAAAATAGTCGGGATTGAAGGAACTGGGAATACTTGAAGTAGTTAGGCTTACTGTGGCCTCCAACCATATGTGAGGGGCGCACATTCGAGGAATGAGTGGGTGTGCTGGAAAGAAATTTGTCATTTTTTGTAGGGCGGGAGGGAAATTTTCAGTGAATAAAAGGTTGTCATTTCAGTTTCATCTGGTCACCTTTTTGCATTCAATACAGTATTTGGGAAACTGTAAGTACAGTAATAGTTATTACGAGAAAAAAGAAAATTAGACACACCCAAGACGAGAGCTACACAGTTTGGGGTGTTTGTGAGACTTTTAAGAAGGGCACATGAGTTCTGGCATCATGAGGATAATTGAGGCCTACCCACTAACGGAAGATTAGACTAACAAAAAGGATAAAAAAGAGAAATATAATTCTACGACACGTACACTCCAGCACCAGTGGATTTAAATGTTCCCGTATTATCTCGCACATTCTGGCATCACAAGAAGATCAAGGACGCCAACATGTCATCTGACCTTCCTTTAATGAGGTCTACCCAAAATAATTAGTCTAATATCAGCTGTTTAATGTGCTATGACAATGACACCTTTCATCCATATTAGCTTTGTGACGACTGTATTTGATGCTCACAAAAATTTAGTCATAATCCTTGTCCTTTCTTTCATCTTATTTCATATTTCGTCTAAATTTCCCTCTCCCTCATATCATTCCCTGCTCTTCCCACCTATACTCCTACTCAGCAAGAGTATTTGATCACCAAGAGGGTGGATGCCTCTGTCCTTGTAATTTTGAAAGTTTGGATGCATAATGCTGCTGCTTCAAATTTCTTATTTAAACCTCATGATTTCCATTAAATTATCACTATTGACTGATTCTTAGAAACAAAGAATATTTATGACCATAAGGAAATGTTCGATTTCCCTCTACTTTTGAATTGTCATTCATTTTTTGTGGCAAAATTCACTAATTATGTACGCAATGTGACTTGCTTGATATGTAGAAATCAACTGTGGCAAATGATCATTGTAGTTGAACAGCATTCAGTCCATAAAGTTGTTCTTGAAAAAGGCATTTCTCAGAAATCATATCTAAGTCACTTAGTCCCTGGATGAAAGATTGTTTTCTAAGAGAAAAGAACTGTGAATATTTGAAAAATGGCATTTGTCTTTATCTTTATTGCACACTTGTAAAGAAAGACTTCACTATTCAATTGCATTAGTAAATTGCAAAAGGTTAAGTGATGAAACATGGTCCTTCAGAATTTGATAATATAAATCAACGTTCATGTCCAGTTATAGGTGTATCCAGTGTAACTTCTTGCCAGCATTGAATTTGATATGCATGAAGCTTGTATCCCTAGTTATTATGGACCACCTCCTTACATATCCATATGGGCAAGATATTATTTAATGAATTGCATGTTGAAATCACCTTACAAGTCATTACAGGCATTGAAATCACTGTACGAATTCATCACCCATTGAAATCACTGTACGCTGCACTCTATCACTGAGTGATGATTCTGGCTGCTTCTATCTCTAATTCTGTAAACCTAAGTGTGATATAAAAAGAAGCCATTTGAGTCATATGTAGAGTTTGATAGAAACTTTGTTTGATCTGTCTGATCCCTTCTACTGTAATAAGACTTCTGAGCATTTCAATATTTGAGTCTCAGCCAAAAATATTTTATAAGACTGAGAGGGAAGAAATATAGAAGCAATCCCTTTTTAATATGATTATGTATTGTGATATATTGCTTTATGATAAAATGATGAGGCTATGATGATACCATATGCTCATAAAAAAATAACCTGTGGTTATACCAAGGTAATTTAAAAGGAATCTTATCATTGCTGTGCCAAAAAGAAAAGGCAAACAAATTTTAAAACTTCAGAATAATTAGTCTGTTGCCCTATCCATTGAAAATTATGCCAGGACTAATTTACACTAGATTAGAGAAGAAGGTCAAAGTGTATTTAACTGAGAACCAATTTGAATTTAGGTGTGAAGGCACTAGAAAAATTACTTTCCTTAAAAACTCAGCTTAGAAAAGAGGATATAGAAATATCAACAACTTATTTTGAATTCATGAATTCAGAGAAAACTGTCAATCCATGAATTGGAAAAGGATGCTGTGTATCCTAAAGGAAAGTTGATTGAGCTATGTCAGCAAGGATTGATACATGCTCTATATAAGGAACAGGCATTTGCGGCACGTGAATTCAAGGAGGAAGGATGGTTTCTTGCAAATTGTGGATGAAATACCTATACTTGCCAAGAAGAAAGAAGACTTTACATGAATTCTAGCTAATATGGAGAATTGAATGGAAAATTTCAATCAATGTAAGCAAGATTGAAATTAAGGTATTGGACCGCAGTTGAACCAGGGGATGTAATCTCCAAGTAAGACAAGGGACAGATGACTGGAACAAGTGGAAGAGCTTTGTTATTTAGGCAGTAATATTACAAGTGATGGAAGAAGCAAGTGTCATGTAGTAAGCAGAATAAGAATGGTGAAGAAGGGTTTCTGTGAAAAGACGCAACTACTAACATCAAATATGTAGTGTTAAGATGAATGCAGCAGAATGAATGAGGATAAAGTAGATAGGTAGAGTAACAAATGAAGTAGAATGTAGTTAAATGGGTGGAGAGAGAAACCTATAAAGGGCAATTATGAGAAGATGAGGGAAATTAATTGGGTACATCCTGAGGCATGATAGTGTACTGAAGTTCATATTTGAAGGAAGCACAGAGGGGAAGATTACAGAGAAAGGCTGAGCATGAGATGAGAGAAGCAGGTAATGGACGATGTCAGTGCAAGCAGATATGAGGCAATGAAGAGGTTGGCAGAGGATAGGTCAGGAGATCTGCCATTAGCCAATCCCCAGATGTATAATCTGTGATACTGAGATATACCTGAAACAATATTGCCTGTATGTAGCAATAGGAGGTTTCATTTTTAAATTCCATGTGTATAGATTGAAATCACCTGGCCGCAAATTAAATACAATGCCATTTGTGGAGACACTGCATGCCTTCCTCAATAGGGTGATGTTTAAAATTCAGCAATATAGTTTCTTCATACCTGGAGTGACAAAACTAGGAAGCCAGCATGTTATTTCTTTTTGGTCGTAATGAAAACACATTGTGAAAATTTAGTTTTGTGTGGGACAAGACTTAATTCAGGTGAACAGAATGAAACATTATGAAATGCTGAAATCCTTTGCTCCTGGTTGCTACAACTTCATAAGCAAGGATAATGGGGATGCAACCAATACACAAGCCAGAAATTGATACATATGACTTCATGAGTTAGTCACTTGACTATGCATTTAACACCAAAACCTCGTATGTCAAGGATTTAGCACACAAAATTCAGCTATTACATCGGACATTGGCATGAGCATCCAAGTAAAGTGAATGCATGTTTCTGCTAGTCATCTTTACTAATCAGTATTGTGCAACCAATATGGCTTTATATAATGTTAAATCTACAGTAGTTCATTCATAAATTCCCAAAAAACACTAATCCAGACTGGATGCCTAGGTTCCTTGTAGATCAACGCTGAAAATGTTATGTCATATTTGTGTGGAAAGTCAAGAGAAAGAGTTACTGTGTCCTTGACCCATGTAAAGTTTATCACTACACTTACATATGGGCCTTCGAATTAAATCAATTCTTGTTAATAAGAATCTGAGTCAATGATAAAGAGGCAAAAGCTATGCTCAAGAGAGAAATGAGTAAAATAAATTAAGCACTACATGAAAAAATTCATGCCCATGGCTATAGAGTTATAATACATTGGAAAGCCAAGTTAAAGAAGACTGGGAATCTTTGAAGTCAAGTACGTGTTGAGGATGGCTGCTAAATGCCTATTTGACAGATAAAATCCTAGCTAGGGGAATTATGTAATCAGAGAAGTCGAAAGAAAATACAATAAGGAACATGATATTGAGGAAATAGGAGTTAAATTGGACAAGCTTTAGGACAGTGGTTTTGTCAGGTCTCTAAAATAAGTTTGAATTGGGTAAAGATTCTTTCTCTAGGAAGAGGGAATTGATGACGGGTTGAGTAAGGATTTGGATTATAGGAGGAAAAGGCTAGGGTAAACTTTGATATGGAGCAAGGCTTTGTATGAAATAGAAACATAGTCATTGAAGCAAAATGATGGATGTTGATTTTGAGGTCTTTGAAATTTGGATGTAGGGAAAGATGTGGAAGATAAAAAGAAATGGATGGAAAGAAAAATATCAAGGAAGTGCTCTGAATGATAGCATGAGAAAGGGGATTGTTGGAAGAAATCCAAAGTAGGCAGGATAGGTGAATGGCATTTTAACTTGGTCTGGGATGTTGAAGACAATGATATCGAGGCAAAAATTTTAGGCAGGGTAGGAAGTGGGAGGAGTCAAATGGGAATGTTGGATGGAATGAAGAAAGGAAGTTACAGATTTGAAGAACAGTTTAATATAGTGTGGCATGTCAGGTTGTGTCTTTTTATTCAAAGTTATGAAATTTAGGGATGTTCAATATGTGTCCATCTAACCCCTACCTTAAACGATAAGATTAGCAATTAAAAATGTAGTTGGAAGGAAAGCCCCATGACTACTATGTATGAGTGAAAGCATACGGTAAGGGAGGGAGTTGAATCAAGAAGGGTCTTGATAGGCTAAGGAATGTGATAGGGTTATCTGCTTCTCACTATTGCTCTTGTACATTTTACTGAGGAAATATTTAGGGGGCCATGGAGAGAATCAGAGGTAAGAAAAAGTGGAAAGTTTATGTGGACAAGTTTTTGCATAATATAGCCTCAGATGGTCCATTTACTGAAGAGATACAGTTATTAATGAATTTATCCCTGGAATAATGCAATATCTATAGGATTAAGATTGATGATCAGGAAATCAGAAGAATCACATTACCTAGAAGTGAGTAGACTCAAATATTGAAGTTGGAGGCCATCATTGGAAAAAAGTCAATGTTTCACCTATTTGAGTAATATCTCAGATAGAAGTGAGTACTGTGCTAAGTATATTGGGAATTTGTTTGATAAAAGGTCAGTCAAAAAAGGTGATACATAAGGCCAGAACTCTAATTATAGGGAAAAAAATCAGTCAAGACTTGAATGCCAAATAGATTTTTATGGTTCTAGAGTTTTTGGGTTTTTCCTACATTGATAATTCTCGGTAGATGACAGTTTTGCCTACAGTCCAATCAGAATCTTCAGGTCCTAAGGAGTATGACTAGAAGAAGATTTCAGACATGATGATGCCAACTGGAAAGACGGAAAATTTTCATCTACTAAGGTTTTATTAGCAGCATGGGAGGAGTGCAAACCTGGAGCCATCTTCCCATCATCATGGAAGCTTTCGCAGCATAGCTTTTTGTATATTGCAGAAAATTTTATTTGAAGAAAGAGGACAGTGCAGATTGATGATGGTTTTTGAGATGCGCGAATGAAAAGGGAAGGATATAGTAGCCTTGTTTACTTAGGAAGGTAAATGGGTAAGATAGGTTTGAGGAATAGAGGTATTTGGTGGAAATTAGCTGGAGAAGAAACAAGTGGATGGTGGTGAAATGTCAAGTTGTAATATAAGGTGTTACAAAATAGTTAACTTTTTGTAAGCAGGGATGTGAGAGACTACTCATTTTTAACAGAATGAAGAAGGTAAAAATGATGAGGAAATGAAGAAGTTGGTTTTTAAGGGTAAAGATTATTAGTTTCATTTGGAAGTGATTCAAATTTCCTGGTTGTGACCTGGTATTCAGGAAATGTCCAAAGTTTTCCTTAGAAAACTGGCTTAGCCTTAGTATTAAATTTGCTGGGTTTCATTCTCATTATTCTCCTTTTTCTCCTTATTTCTATTCTTTGTGTCTTTCGCGCTGGCATTGTCTTCAATAATCTAAATCCCATGTAATAGAATCATGTTTGTGTGACGATGATGCAATTTCTCTCATAAGAATTTTTTAAATGATAATTTCAAGGGTAATGCAGTACAGGTTATTGTACACAGTGACTTGTGGAATTTAGTAATTAGTGGCTACTTAGTGGGAAATACCAATATGGTTTTATTGGAATCTAAATGTGGATCTCATAGGAAGATGGCTTGTAGGTGTTACTGGCTAATGTACCTGACAGGATATCCAGATTTTCCAGATCATTAAAGCAAAGTGATGTTATTGTATGGTTTCTCCCCTCATTTTCTATTTTCTAATTTCAAACTTTATATTTCATTCTTTATAATTTTATTAACACACTGATTTTCACTGACTTGGCTGAACTATCAGTGGTCAAGTAAGATATAATCAGCAGGTCATTACATGCCTACGAATGAGATGGTGTAACATGCATTGATATAGGAACATCAGGCTGCTTCTACTTTTCTGAGTGTCAGACTGTCTTGCACCTTCTTATTCTTTGATATTATTATTTCTCTTTCCTTTTTTGCATTCTGTTTAATTCCATTTTTGAAGTAAGAGAAGAAAAATATTATCAACTGGGGCTTTCTGTCAGTACTTGCTGTAAGTGCCTGTTTGATTTTTTTCGAATGAATATGTTTCTGTGCCTAAATTAAAAATCTTCTGTCATTTGATAACCTAGTATTCATTAAGTATGAGAGTTTAATTTTTATGCAGATAAAAAAATCATTTTTACATGCAATTCTTAACTATCAGAAAACATCTCTGCAAATTTCAGTAAAGTTTTGAGCTAGTGAAGCTCAATCACATGATGATCAACATATTTATGTCTATCAACATTTTAAGTGTTGATTACATGTTTCAATTTAATTATGTGTTGGCAGATTTGATAGCAATGAAGAATGGTGTTGATTTAATACGTGTCTTTGAAAATGGCTTCTTTAAAAATAAAATGCAAATATATGTTAGTATTGCAAATTTTTATCTTTCCTATCAAAGGAGAATACTATTCTTTGATCTATAATCATGAGTGACATTTTTTGATTATTATGTACTGTTGAGTTAAATATGTTTAAAACACAGTGTGTGTATATATATATAATATATATATATATATATATATATATATATATATATATATATATATATATATATATATATATATATATATATATATATATATATATATATAAATAAAATTCTGCATATGGGGTCTATATCTCTTTATCATTCAAATGTATACTAGAAAATAGAAATGAGCATAGTGATAGTAGATATATCATGTAAGTTCTTTTGAGTTTCAAAATTACATATTTTTATAAAATATCTTCCACTGCTCTTGATTGGGCATCTTGTCTTTCTTAAGAATTCATGTACTGCAGATTGGAAACCCCTGGTTTAAGGAATGAAGACAAGCAGTTGAGTAATGCAAAATATATTGTGCATGGAAGTGAATTTAAAGGTGTCAAGAGTGAGCTACTCAGGATTACTTCAACTTTCCCATAAGTTCCCCACGTTCATTCTCAACTCTTTCTCACCCACAGTTCGCCCAGTCATTGCCAACGCTGCCACAGCACTGGCAGCATCCACTTCTGCCGTCGCCTCATCCTCCTCCCTAAGCCCTCTCCCCTCAGGAGTGATTGGCATCGCCAAAGAGGCGGTCATCTCAGGTGGGTCCGCGGCTGGAGGAGGTCTGGGGGAGGGGAGGCGTGAGGGCACGGAATGCCGGTGCCAGAGGGTGGCGGCACGGAGGGGAGCAGGGAGGGGGGCGGGGGTCTCTGCCAATGCCCAAGAGTACCGACTGGAAGGCCTCCTGTCTGCTGCATCCACCAACCCAAGGCCTTTGCCGCCCCCGAGACCCAACTTCCAGAACGGCAGTATAGGTGGCAGAGTGATGGCCGAGGGAAGGAGGGGACCTCAGCCACGGAAACAGTCCTCGCACGATGGATGGATTCCTCCTGCCGTGAGGCAAACACAGAAGAAATCCAGTTTGCCTCATGGAAGGAGCAGAGCAAGGTACAAGGAGGGTTTCACACAACAAGTGGCCAAGAACTGCCTCTAATTGCATGAAACTGAGAAACCATTCATCATTGAAGTTAAATGTAATGAAACAATCCAGGTTGAATTGTAAGATTAGATAATGAATGCATTTTCATAATAAAAAAACGGTTCCGTTCACAGAATTAATGTCAGTAGTGATAATTGTAAAGTAATACATGCATCAAATTTAAATTAATATTAAATGCCTAAAATAAAACTAAAGGTTTGGACAAAAAATCAGTGATGCATATTACTGTTCATAGCTCATCAAATGGTATTGCACCTTTTATAGCGGTATTGTTGAATTGCTGCAAAATCATTTCATTGAGTCTGGAAAACCATAAGTCAGTGAAATGCATAATCATCAACCCAATCAAAACACCACATAGAATGATCTATAGACAATGCCTTATTTATGTTTTTGTACTTCTCTAAAATAAGTTATGTAGTTATTGATTTTTGTTAAATTTATATGTATGTATAATGAAAATGTTTTATTCAGAGTACTAGGCATGAAAAAAGTAATATTACTACAAATATTTTTTTTTTCAAATTTGCTTTTTCCTTGAAATGAGCCAGCATTCATCTGATCTGCAATATTTTTCTGCTTAGTATTGGAAAAAGTTTCTGCACATTGTGTGAAGCTAATTAACTGGGGGGTTAATTTATAAAAAAATAACCATCTACCTTGTCATGATTTAAAATTCTCATTTCTTTAGATATATGATTTTTTTATTTATGGATAGTGTAAGTAAGCCACCATAATTTATGGCCAGTTGAAGGAATCCCCTATCATCACTTAAAAGATAGCATGTTTTTGGGTCGGCTCCAATCAGTACAAAAAACTGTAGTACAAAAGACTTCTTGCATTATGTTACTATGATTCTAGGTTTTTCTCCTTAAGGTCTAACTCTTTGTTCATTCATAGCAATTTTCAATACTTTGGTTGACTGGTTGTCATCCAGCTTAATTCTTGCAATTCAATTTTTCATCTCATGTTGATA
This sequence comes from Hetaerina americana, assembly GCF_022747635.1. Classification (NCBI taxonomy): domain Eukaryota; kingdom Metazoa; phylum Arthropoda; class Insecta; order Odonata; family Calopterygidae; genus Hetaerina; species Hetaerina americana. Next base: position 131,787 of record NW_027286739.1, on the reverse strand, counting down.
TATGTTCAATGTTCATTATACACAATAACTAAATAGTAACATGAACTTACAACTCTAATTCACTTTGTATCTGAATGCTATGAGAAATCATCCTAAATGTTGATTCAATATATGTGTTACTGTAGAGATAAACATGTAATAAGCCATATATGGCATGTGAAATACACGTCTCAGGGTAGGAAGGCCAGTTTCATGCCATGCTAATTATAGTTTCTCAGCAAGTCCTAATCCTAAAAAGTTGTTTATCTTGGTTGATTGGCATCCAAGGGTGTCAGTCAGGTTTGAAACTGGACCCTTGATCAGTAGCCAAATGTCCCACTCACTAGACTGGTATTCCACTGCACATCCAAATATTTCTCTTCCATTCTCTTTGTGAAACATGATGTGAACCCCAGCAAACATTCCCCTTAATATTTATGATAATGGATCTGCCTTCCAAAGGAAAAGATTTGCCCCTCTAATAATGAGTGCATCTATGCACCCAACTAAAAGAGTAAAAAATATAAAAATCATGCAGTGTTTAATTTACTTCCTTCAGTTCGAGCTCAGTTCCGTCAAAGGACCTGCGCCTCCAGCCTCAGGCACCAAACAAGGCCTGTGCAGCTGTGCGCTGTGTTTCAATTATGGAGACGCTAATGGAAGTGGGTGGAGCAACTCAGGATGAAGCGATTCAGATGGAAGGTGGGAAGGAAGGTTGGGTGGGGCGGGGGAAGGGGGTTGGCAGAGGAGCTGTGCCTGGGAAGGGGGAGAGGGGCGATGACGGGAGGGGTCGGAGGAAACACCACGGCAAGCTCAAGAGGCGGCGGGAGAGGGGGACAACACCTGACTGGATACGAAGGGTTCTGGAAGTGGCTCGGAGAGGAGATGTGGATGAATTGGTAAGGCTCCTAGTCAGTGGTAATGAACTTAATGTTTACTCATCTCTAGGCATAAGGCATGGCATTAAGGGAAGAAGGGTTTAACCATTGGTAATGTGACCACAGAATACCGTTCAATAAATTCAGAGAATTCTTCTATTGTGGAAAAACAGGCTTTAAGAAGATATTTCAGTAACTGTTTCAGGGAGTGTATTAAATCAGTAACTGTTTAAGGGAGTGTATTAATGAGCCATCTTTGCAGGCTGATTATTCTGGAATTATTGTCAATATATGAAAGATAATGATGTATTAAGGACGAGTTATGTTTGTATTTGTGAAAGTAAGGGCTAACCCTTTTATGATGACTGCAGAAATCATAATTTAAAGGTCAAGCAAATACAATAGTATAGCATCAAGTGGATTGTATAGATCAAGACAGTTAAGTAATTAGGAAGGATTATAAGTATATATTGGTAAGTTTTCTTACCTCTGTGATTCATTTAACTCATTTTTGTGACTTACATAAGTAATATGATTTGAAGTCTCTATCCTATTGGTTTGTGTTATTTGTGAAGGTGAGATGCTGCTTGAAGCATTTCCTGGGTATTGTAAATTGGGTAGTTGGCATTTTTCAGGAGTAGCTTTAACCTCTAGGAAAGGAGAAATTTATCATTTGAGTTTCTCTATTCACAAATATGCATAATTAGGAATGCCACTGCTCTTCCCTCTGTCTGATACGTATTGTGCTGCACTTTTGTATATTTTCAGTTAGAGGTCAAAGTAATGAGATTTTTCATGAAAGAGAGAGATGAAAATTGTTGCCTAGAGAATAAAGTGTTTTGTGTTATTTCTCGGGTGACCTTTTGTCATATCCAGATGCATGTTTTTCAAAACTACAAATTAATTCACAAATCCTTTTAATACAATCCTTAACTTTTAATGAACAACTTTCAAATTAATGAAATTAAAAATACAAAGTAACTTTCCACTATTCTTTATTAGCGTACGACCGGTTTCAACGCTCAAGCGTCATCATCAGGTACAAAATAAATCAGTCGCAGTTCCACTTATATACCAATCATGAGGGAGAGGAGGGGAGGGTGGGAGAGGAGGGGTGGGTGAGAGAGGGGGGGACGAGGAGGAGGCGAAAGAAAATGGAGTTGCGATTGGCGTTGATGCGGAGGGGGAAGAGGGATTTTAAGTGTCAGGACAGGTGTTTGGTTGGTTTAGAGTGGGGTGGGGTGGGTGGGGGGGTTTGTCGGGTCTATCTGTGAGGGAAAGGGGTACTTCCAGGATTGGGGAGAGGTATTCAAATAATATATCGTTAACCACATGACCTGTTTTTAAGTTCTTTTTGATTTCAAATTCTTCCCACTTGTCCATCCTCATTCCTTTTTCACTCTTATGTAACAGTTCTGTAACAGTTCAATGCCAATCGCAACTCCATTTTCTTTCGCCTCCTCCTCGTCCCCCCCCTCTCTCACCCACCCCTCCTCTCCCACCCACCCCTCCTCTCCCTCATGATTGGTATATAAGTGGAACTGCGACTGATTTATTTTGTACCTGATGATGACGCTTGAGCGTTGAAACCGGTCGTACGCTAATAAAGAACAGTGGAAAGTTACTTTGTATTTTTAATTTCATTAACATGAATTTCCACAAGGTTGAGCCAGAAACAATTGAATAACTTTCAAATTATTCATTGTGCATATATAGACAAGTAAAATTCTGCACAATTTATTACCATTAGCTGACTCAGATAGTTTAAATTCCTAGGACTTGCAAACTGAGTCGTAGCTTTGTGGAATGGGTCCCTGGTGGATTAGGTCCTTCGATAATTCCAAATGTTGCTCCTCTCTTTCCCCTTCAGAGCCACTGTTTGGGTGGCATGGACCCTACCTTGGTTCGAAATCTATCTGACCATTCCGGGAACAATCTGCTGCACATGGTGGCTGGCCGTGGCCATGTGGCTGCCCTCGCCTGGCTCTGCGGAGCTGGTTCAGATCCCACCAATTCTCAAGCATCACCATCGAGCAGCAATGCAGTACCTGCATGCGGGAGCCTTCTTGAGGCTGCACTCCTTGATGAAAACAGAGCAGGCCTCACACCAATTGGTGTGGCTATCAAGGTAAACTTAACTTCCATGCTTTCTTATTTTTTGGTCTTATTTTAATCCCGTTCTAATGCCCGTTTCACAGTGTTTCAAAAATCAGTAAATGTCATGTATAAGGCATAATGTTTTCAATGCCATGCATAATGTTTGTTTATTATAAAAACTAGTGAGGCAGTTAAAGACCAGCCTGCTTAAAGCAGTTTGGGAGAAGGGATACCTTTGGGAAATATGTGAATTTGAAAATCACTCAGGAGCAAGGAATCAGGAAGCATTTGCCAAGTGTATTATTATTCTCCCAGTTTTTCTATTCCTTTGTTCATAGTAGAGGATATTTAATACCTTAGTAACTAAAGCACAGGATCATGATGCTACATTAATTGTATGTGTGACGGTAGATCTTTAGTTTAATGTTTCCTGCTGATTACATATACCTTGGGGCTCTCAAATTCTTTGGCCACCAATTGTTTTTCCTGGCTACAGGATTGGTTTGAGCTGTCTGAGGAAAAGTTTTCTGCTATTCACTTTATGGTAGTTCTGTGTTCTTGTAAAACTATAATTCCACACTTATAAAATTGGCTGAACAATGGAAAAAACAGGCTTTCCATTGCTAAAAAAATCAAATTAATCATACAGAATGAAGAAGGAGAGTTTTCCATATGTATCAGTTTATATCGCAACCATATTCGCTGCATATTTTGGTTTTTCGTGCTACATTTTGTATTCATTAGCATGGATAATTGAGAGTTAACTGTACTTGTTTTTGTATGCCATTGACAAGGATGACAAGGCTGCATTTTATGTCATTTGCCTTTTGCCAATATCTATGGACTTAAGATAATTTTCTGTTTTGATAATGTGAAACATAAAATGTATGACATTTCAGAATGGCCGTGTTGGAGTTGTGGAATGGTTGCTGCGGCAAGGAGAGGCAAGGTTAATGCCAAATGCAAATATTGGTAATGTCAGTGGGTCAGCTAACACTATCAGCAGAAGGCTTTGGCCAGGAATGCCCGTATCTGAGGGTCCAGGGGTTGGTGAACCATCACCATTACATTTGGCTGCCAAATATGGACAGGTTAGTACTCAATTATCAATTTTTGTATTTAATTTTCAAAGTTGCTTGTTTAAAATTATCTGATTTTTTTATCGACCAGAACTAATGCTATTAATAGGGGTATGTTTTTTTAGGTCAACTTGGCAATCAAAAAAATGTGTATGCATGTACAAATTGTCTGTGTCATGTACACACTATTGAATGCTTTTAGGCTTGAATGGAAGAATTTTACAGAAATGCTAACAAACATTGCTCCCATGTATGTTGACATTCAGCTCTCATTATATCAACTTCAAATAAGCTGCCCATTGTTGATGTTTGGAATATTTTACTTCTTGTACTAACTCTGTAAATATCTGCATTCGAGCCACTGACATTTTTCCTTAAAACAATTATGCATTCTGAGTAATTTTTTATCAGAATCCTGACATGAAAGATAGCTTCTTGTTGAAAATATTTATTTTTGAGGCAATTTTACTTTTGTTTACAATTATTCCACTCATATAAATGATTTATAAAATCCTATCCTTGACCATTAAGTACCTGGAGAAATGAGGGTCATTCTGCTCTAAAAAATTAATTTTTTCCACTCATTATGCTAGGACTTCATTAAAGGCATTTTTTGGATAACCTTATATGAATAAAATGAATAGATATAAGATTTTTACTTACATATTTTTATTCATCATGTAATGAAGTAGTAGTAGTTTTGAGGGGAGGCGACCGACAGCTAAGGTCATTTGCGCCATAGGGGATGGATAGGAAAGGATGAAGGGTGGAGAGAAACCCGGCGTCGGCATTAGCCTACTCTTTACGAAAGGCGCCAAGGGGTCCGCAGCTTAACGTCCCATCCGACGGACGCCGTACTCACTCAAAGTGCCCTCCACAAAGCACCTCAAGTAGGGATCGAGATACCTCTGAAAAATATTCAACACCGCCGGGATTTGAACCCGCGCCCTCAGGGTGGGAAGCCAGTACGTTAGCCCCCGCACCATCTCGATCCCCTCATGTAATGAAGCTGCTCAATTTATTTTATTCATAGGATCGTCTATTGCGGTGGCTACTTAGGAGATCTGGCTTTCAGCGGCGAAGGCCTTCTCAAGTTGCCATGGTGAATCCAACACAAATGAATAGGGCCCTCAATCGAAGCCTTGACTCTGGTTTGAACCATGGTGGTGGAGATTGGGAAGAGAGGGATGAAGACAATGCCATTTGGCGAGAATTGCTGCTGCATTCACCTCTCCACAGGGTATGTAGTCATTCCTCTAGGAAATGCTGCAATCTTCAATCCACGCAGTGTTTGTTTGGTTGATTCAAGAATTGAGCCAGATAATACAATTGCAATCATGGAAGCTGCATATTTAAATGTAATAATACACCAGAACAGTGTACCATGGTTAATTGCTGAGAAATTTTAAAGCCTCAGCATCATAAGGACATGTTTAAAACACTTGAGCTAATGGTGAAAAATTTTGTCATTTCTGGCATTCATTTTTTACCAAGAAATAGCATTAATATAAAAAATGTGGAATGATTTGTTAGTATCAAGGGAGATCTGTGGGCAATTTTAATTGCATGTAACCTGATCGCAGATAATTCCAACTTCAAAGGTGTAATTAATAACCATTTCAACAACATACAAATGGAATGCAAATAATGGTTTAAATGCATGCAAGTGAGATTGCATCACTTTCTTGCATTAATATATTCATTAAATATGCAGTTACTATCTGACCTGTCTAAAGGAAGGATAAGAGAGGAAATAAATAAAAATGTTGGAAAAATATCACTTGCTCTTGGGTTGAATCAACAAAATATTGTCATCAATTTTTGTGAGTAAGTTTAAACTCAACAACTTTGCATATCCTGTGCGCGGTGAGAGTTTCTTTGCCCTCTGCTACTAAGGAAAGTTAATGATCTCTAAGCCCAGTTGATTTCATAAGTGATTAAATATAATTTTTGGTGGGAAAAAATCTTCATGAATTAGTTTCAATCACAATGAGCTATTTTTTATGAGAAAATTATGGGTGTCCCCATTTGTAACCCATTAAAAGCACATTATTTGGGAGATCATGTAGTATTGATTGGGCAAAATATATTCTACAGTATAATCAAGGAAGATTAAAAGTTTATGTAAAGTTTTAGTATGGTGAGTGTACAAGTGATGACAAGACAAGATAAGTGATTTCCAATGATAGTGAGCATTTCATTCCATAAACATGACATACACCAATAAATAAATATATATTCTTAATACTAGCTCTTATTGTTCTTACATTTATTACAGGATATAGATTTGAAATTTGGCCCTGGTCCAGGTGCCCGGGACACAGATATAACTCCCGAGAGGTATGTGCCTGGAATAAACCAACGTGACCACCGGGGCCGAACACCTCTTCACCTGGCAGCCAAAGCTGGAAACACAAATACTTGTAGGATTCTTCTATCCCATGGAGCTGACATTTCACTTAAGGTATGTTTGGTGAAAGCAAAAAATGGGCTGCAATCCTGGTAAAAATTCAGTGTGTAGTGATGTGTTAATTTCACAGAATTTGTTCTACAAAAGGAAAATAAGAACAATGCCACGAAGTTAAATATTTTTAAATGCAAGGAAAATGTTCAAGAGTCATTTCACTTTCATGATTATAAAACATTTTATTTTTGCTCATCATAACTTAAATGTTTTATGGGAAGAATATTTGCCATATGAGTGTGATTATGTGTATATATATATATATATATATATATATATATATATATATA
>NW_027286739.1:0-120000 GCF_022747635.1 Hetaerina americana | reverse complement strand
TCTACTGATTTTAAATTTTCCATTAGGGATTCCTCATTCCGCTCCAACCCTCGAATGGTCGTGTTCACTGTTTTCAGGGTGGACTTAACTACCGTCATTTGTTCTTTTGCCAATTGCAAAACGTCTTTCTGTTCTTCCTCTAATTTCCCTATTTTTTCGCTGTAATAGCTAGCGTCTTCGTCATCCATAGTCCCAAACAATACCTTTCCCAATTCTCCTACAAAATTGAGAATTCCCCTTTTGATCCTTAACGGTTCTTCAGTTGGTTTAGCTATCTGCGCAATCAGTCCCTTAATCTGTTCGATTTCCTCTAATTTGTGCGCAGCATATTGTATTAAGGTCACGCAGTCTGTTAGATTCGCCCAGGAGGTATTTTGATATCTATTGCAAAATCCCTCCGTCGCGCTGACAAACTGTTTTACTTGATTAAACTGTTCATTTAGGTTTTTTAAATCAACGTAACAAACTAACTTCCACTCAGAATAATATAACTGAGCTTCTCCCTCGTGCTCATAATATAACCCAGGGGAAACTCGGATGTGGGTAACTGTATAATCGAATCCTGCCACCAGGTAAAAGATCCACGTTGTCGTTATCAGCACGGCGGCGATCCCTTTCATTGTTCCTGCAAAACATTAGAAAAACAGTTTCAATCTGTTCGCGTGTACCTTCACACATTTGCCCTGTCTAGATATTACTACATTCACCCCTTCCACTTTAGTGACTAGATACGGTCCTATCCATTGTGCGGATAACTTTTTGGACCTACCTCTTCTGACCGACTCATCGAACAGTAACACCTTGTCACCGGGTTTGAATATTTCAACCTTCGTTGATCTGTCGTAATATCGCTTATTCTTCTCCTTTGCTTCCAGCAGGTTTTCTCTTGCTTTATGATAGCACGTTTGCAATCGGGACTTCAATTCTTTCAAGTAGTCATCATGGCAATATTGCGTAGCAGGAGTCTCCTTTTGAAGATATCCAGGTATGTTGGCTGCTCTGCCAAACATTAGTTCATGCGGCGTGAATCTCGTAGCCGTATGAGGAGTTGTGTTGTAAACGAAGATTGCATAAGCAATCCATTCGTCCCAGTTCCTTTGGTCTTCTGCTATGAAGTGTCTTAAATATTCTGTCAAGGTTTTATGCGTGCGCTCCAAAGATCCGTTGCTCTGCGGTCGAAATGCCGTGGTCTGAATCTTCTTGATTTTCATCATCCGGCAAACTTCCTTAAATATTGCACTTAGGAAGTTTGTTCCTTGATCCGTCAGTAACACTTGAGGAATGCCAAACTTCAAAATTACTTCTTTCACAAAGGCCTTTGCTACTGTCTGAGCATCTTGCCGCTCGATGGGAATGGCTAGGATGAATTTTGACAATTCGTCTTGAAAAGTAAGTAAATACTTATTTCCCCCTTCTGTTACTGGATATGGTCCGCATATGTCCATTGCACATTTTTCCATTACCATCTCCGGCGTGCTGGTGATTTCTAAAGGCATTCTTGTCTTCTTGTCGCTACCTTTGTTTTTCTGGCATTTCTCGCATTTTCTAATGTATTCCTTTACCTCTTTCTTCATACCTGGCCAATCGTAATACATTTTTATTCTTTCGTACGTTCTCGCTACGCCTTGATGACCTCCTACTGGTGAGTCATGGAACTCGTGGAGAATCTTCTTTCTTCCGAGATCTTCGTCTCTTCCCTTCCTTCTTCATGTTCATCATCTTCCTTCTCTTCTCTTCCTTCTTCATTTTCATCATCTTCCTTCTCTTCCCTTCCAGGCTTATTCGGGGTGGAAACATGATGAACCCTACTGAGTGTGTCCGCGATTACATTTTGAGTTCCCTTTCGGTATACTATATGGTAATCGTACTCTTCCAACTTCAATCTCCATCTCATAAGTCTCGAACTCGGATCCTTCACACTGAAAATCCACACTAGGGGTTTGTGATCGGTCACAATGGTGAATTTCCTTCCGTATAGATAAGGACGAAAATATTTTGTCCCCCAAACAATCGCTAGCAGTTCCTTTTCTACGGTCGAATAATTCTTCTCGGCCTTGTTGAGCGTCCTGCTTGCGTAAGCCAGCGGTCTGTCCTTACCGATGACTCCTTGCGATAACACACAACCCAATGCCTCGTTGCTGGCATCGGTGGAGAGTATGAATTCTCGTGAAAAATCGGGGTATTGGAGAACAGGTTCATTCGTCAAGAGATGTTTTAATTTCTCAAAACTCTCCTGTTGCTCCTTACTCCATTCATACTTTACTTCCTTCTTTAGCAGTGTGTGCAATGGCCTGGCGATCTGGCTAAACTCAGGGATGAACCTGCGGTAGTATCCCGCCAATCCAAGAAATCCTTTCAGTTGCTTGGTGGTCTTGGGTTCAGGAAACTCTTGAATTTTTCTCACCTTGTCTGGATCTGGTTTAACACCTTCCTCCGTGATCACGTGCCCTAAATAGTTTACTTCTTTCCTCAGGAATTCGCACTTGTCTGGGTGCAGTTTTAGGCCATGTTGCCGTAATCTCTTCAATATCTCCTTCAGTCTCTCATTGTGATTCACCAGGGAATCTGCATAGACAATTATATCATCCAAGTACACCTGACATTTGATCCCTTGTAGCCCACTCAAAACAGTATTGATAAGCCTCTGAAATGTGGCTGGGGCTCCTTTTAATCCAAATGGTAGCCTCAAGAATTGATAGTGATCAGTGGGTGTGCTAAACGCCGTCTTTTCCCGGTCGTCTCGCCTTAGGGGTATCTGGTGGTACCCGCTCGCTAAATCAAGGGTGGAGAAATAGCGTGCTTTACCCAGCTGATCCAATATTTCCGCTATGTTAGGGAGGGGGAAAGCATCGCCCACCGTAACATCATTCAGCCTTCGATAATCTATCACTATTCTCCATTTCTTCTCTCCGGAGGCGTCCATCTTCTTAGGGATCACTATTATCGGGGAATTCCAGGCGCTACTGCTCTTCTCAATTATCCCATCCTTCAACATCTTTTCCATTTGGTTGCTCACCTCCTCTCTATGGGCCTCAGGTAGACGATAAGGTTTACTTTTTATCGCTTGGTTAGTTGCAAGGGAAGGAGTTGGAATTGCATGCTCCACTGCTTTCGTGCATGAGAGAGTGTCTCCCGGTAGGTGGAATACATCACTGAATCCTTCCAAGGTTTTCAATAATTCCATCTTTTCTTCCGCGTTCAAATGAGTCAGTCTAAGAAGGGAGATCATTAAAGCCCTCCGCTCAGACACTCGGTCAGCCTTTTCTAACCGCAAAATTTCCTTTTCCGTCTCTACCGCTTTCAGCTCTATTTCGGGGAGCACTATCTCCTCGTCTTTCTCCTTAGTATTGACCATACTGGTGAGACACTCGCCGTCCTTGCCCATGGTGAGCGACTCGGCCAAATATATCCCAGGAGCAACTGTATGTTTTTCGATAAGTCCTTCCCCAACACTCTCCGTCGGACACTTCACTATTACTTCACTTCGCGCAGGCAGCTTTAACCGTCTGACCGCTTTTACCCGTATCTCTTTGTTTATTTCCGTATCAAACGGTATCACAACATTCCCCATTTTGATCATTCTTTGCGCAAAGTTTATTTGAGCTCTCGTCTCCTTAAAGAAATCGCTACCAATTATTCCATCGTTTCCAATGGCGACTTGTTCATCCACTAATTGAAAACTGTGGCTTCTTACTTTTGCTCCGGTCATCAGCCCTAATTTAATAATTCCCAACGTCTCAATTTTTTTATCTGTAACCCCCTTTAAGGTTACCCTTCCCCCATAGAGGTAATTTGTGCCCTTCTTTAATGAGGTTTCCTTTACTAAGCTTACCTCCGCGCCCGTATCAACTAATAATTTGAGCCTTCCATTTTTACTTTCCTTAGCTTCGAAAGTGACAGTGCACCCTCTTTCAATATTAACGGACCTCACTTGGCGCACTTCGCCATACGATTGGCGCGCTCTTTCACCCTGATTCTCCCATCTTTTCCTATCGCCATTTTTCCTCGGCACCCTACAGTCTTTCATTAAGTGTCCCATTTTATTACAATTAAAACATTTAATCCCACTTAATGCCCTAACTGCTTTATTTTCAACTTTACTCTTCCTTAAGTAGCAGTCCGAAACTACGTGTCCCATTTTCCCACAATTCTCACATTTGGAATTACTTCTCTGATTAAATTTATTCCGCTCTTTTGCTGAGAGTATGGCACTCTCCTCTTCTAAGGCTACGTCAGTGGCCTCGGGAAGGAAAATTCCATCCCCTCTACTTCTTACAATCGTCTGAATTCTTTCATTTTCAAGCCCTTGCACAAAACATGCTTTAGCTAAATGATTTATAAGGGATATGGCTCCCGCAACATTTCTACTCCCGACTACTTTTGCCGCAGCATCTCGCAAATCTGTTTGCATCGTATCCATTCTACTCGCCCAATTAGCAATGCTCTCCTTTGCATGTTGGCGCGAATTGAACATAGTGCATGCATAGTAATCAAGTGTCCGCCTGGTCGCATAGTTCTCTTCCAAAATGGCCCTAACTTGCTCCCAAGAATTGGACTCGTCTCTCACCATAAGTTTGGCTCGAGCTTCACCGGTTATTTTAGCTTTAACAAACTTCAATAATTTTCCGTGTTCCTCAGGATTGACTAATTCAAAGGCAACGTCCGCGTTCTCTATAAATTCCTTCAATTTCTTTTTATCTCCCTCAAATGGAGAAGCAATTAGTTTTATGGCGTCCATTATGCCACAATACGACTCACGGCTTGCGCTAACGTGGGCTTCCGGAGGAGCCATCACTAATCAGTAATGAAATCTGAGATAAGGCAAAAGGAAAGGAAAGTTAGGGTGTGACTTACCCTCTCTATCTTTGCAGTCTTCTGCGTTCCCAAGCTCCTTCCTCCGTTCCCTTCTGCGTCCCGTGGTCTCCACTTGCTCTCGGTCTGTCGTTCGGCTGTGCAGCGGTCACCTGCCGGGGCTCTGCGTCTTTCTGCCGTCGACTCTCCGGGACTCCGCCTTGTCTCTCTCTTTCTCTCTTCCTTGCTCCGGTCCGCCGGTACTTAATCCTAATTTACTGCGCCAATACCCCACCCCTGACACCAAATTTTTCCCTATGTAGTGATCTCTTGATCAGACATGGAAGAGGAGATTCATCTCGAGTGGCTGCGAAGAATCTCCGGTAGGGTCTTTGGACACTTAAGAGTTATTACTCAAAGTAAATTAGAATCAACAAGGAGTTTATTAGAGTTACAGTAGAGTACAATGGCTGCCCTCTGGGTCTGACGTGACCCGTCCAAGAGCTACAAGTCTAATAATCAGAGAACGCCCCCTTTTTTCCCTTTTTGGGGCGTTTAAATACATTCATCCACCGTGGGGAGAGATGGGGTGGGGGTGAAAGGAAAACAGGGGAGGGGAGTGCAAGGTCTCTCGCTCCAGGGTGGCCTTTGGCCTGCTGACCCCTCCTCGCGTCTGGTGATAGGGGAGTATGGTTTATCTCTCCCGCCATATCGCTTCTTCTTTGCTGTCCTGTCTCTTGGGTATACATGTCGACACTTGGATATATAGCGATAGGGGAGAATGGTTTACCACTCCCACCATATCGCTGGTCATCTGTCCTCTGTCAGAATGTCTCTGGGTCCCGTCATCGTAGCTGGGCGGCGACCAGTACAATGTAAACAAGGAAAAGGAAGCAAAATTATATTAAGCACTATTTATGCTGCTTTGAATCAAAATTAATTACAACACAATACAGCATGTATTATATGATTTTGTGTCAACCTCAAGTTAGATATCACAAATATAAGCTCTGTTATGTTGAAAATTGTATTTACTGCATCTGCCTGTATTGCTGCAGGAATTGAAGTCAACTCCTCATAAGTTCTAAAATATTTTGGAAAAAAGTTAATTCTCTAAATTAAAAGCTGAAGCATTCTGGGGAAGCTTGCTTACATAGAGAGTAAAAATAATAACCACCACATAGCACATCAACTAGCCTGTGATACCACTGTCATTTTATAGGTTTCTTTTCATTTGGAAGCATTTCAAAGGCAGGCTGGGCTCATATCCGACAAGTATGGCAATTGCTATTATGTTGTCCTACTTCTGCCTTGACTTTAACGTAGCAGAACTGTTCCACCTCTGAAATTGTCTTGAGGCACCCCTATATGTGTAAAATGTTCAAGGGCTTGCAAAAACCCTTTCACTTGCCAATCAGTACTTTTATTTCATATCTGATGTTCTGCTTCTGGCATATGCAGTAATCATGATCCCCCAAACACTTCAGTGTAAATGACTTATTAAACTATATGAAAATATTATTATGATAAATTTCAATTGTTCAAAACTGTTATATATTTCTAATAAGTGTTACAGTGAGTTCTTTTAGAGCTAATTTTAGCCATGAATTTTATCAGTTGATTCCATTTTGAAACCTAACCAGTTTTGAGTGAAATATTTCTTAATTTTTTTATTTTAATATCAACTGTGCACCCGTTAATATTATATTATTGAGGCATTCATTTATTCATTTTCTCATTGGATATATTTTCCAGAACAATAAATAATTACTTTTTTCTTTTCATCCTTCAATTAATTTGTGTAGGGAAGTACTGATGGTGGGAAAACGATTGGCCAAAGAGAGGGACGAGATGTGTCGGGAGTTTGGGGAAGCTGTTAGTGGAAGGGGAAGTGGCGTGTCCGAGCACCTCCTTATATCGCGTCTGCACAAAGCCCACTTTTCCGGAAGCCTTGCTGATATGGAGCACCGGCTTTTGCTGGCCGAACAGTGGTGGCGTAAGGAGGCCAATGGAAGGGGTAGAAATGCTTCAACCACCAATCAGAATCCCAGTACCACAAATGCTACTACACCAAGCAGCATGAATAATGAGAAGGAAGCACTTCACCTGCTCACGTATGAAAATTACTGCAATTTTATTAGTACTTAACTACTTATTAGATTGGTAATATGGAAATGTAAATTTCGATTGAATGCAACTTGCCAGCTTTGACAAATAATATACTTTGTGATGACTTTGTTAGTTAGATAACCCAAGAGTGTGTGTGTCAGTTTTGAAAAAGATGTGGTAAATACCTCTTAAGTGAAAGTATTTTCCTACCATGGAAACAACCACCCATTGACATTTTGCATTCTTATTATTTGAGTATTTTTGTACCCACTATTCTGTACAAAGTAAGGTCCATTTCCTAAACAAACTTTTTTATTTTGTAAATTCTTGAATAATTGTAGTAATTCATACAACACTCTTATGTTCAATGATGTGAACTAACAAAAATAATTGAAATTAAGAGTAATTGACCATGGGGGTGAATAATTTACAAGAGGTGCATTCGCATGAAGTGACATCAAAGCTGTGTATGATGGAGGTATATATTACTTATGTACCTACTTTGTGTGTCATATATAGCAACTTGTTTTCTATGGTTCAATATTAATTTGGAATCTGTGAATTTGAATAGAGAAAAGGATTACCCAAAGCCAAAATTATCCCAACTATTAAAAAATTAAATAGTTATATATACTCTCTGTGGGGTTGAAAATTATATTGAATGTATTTTCTGGATTGCACTGTTTTATAAGCAGAGCACAAATATTTAAAATCTGATAAAGTTAGCTAATGCAAAAATAATATGAGAGAGTCATTTGTACTGACTCAGGGTTATTTTGTAGAGTGAGACCAAGTCAGCTATCCTCTTTCACCACAGCAAAAGGTATTTTTTTTTTAAGATTATAGGTGACTTTCAGTATTTTCATAAGCTATTGCATTCATGATATCATAGCCAAGTTTGTACTAAGGTTTTAGCATCGGTAATTTATTTTCTTTTCCTCCCAGATAATCAATATTCTACTGTAATACTACTTTTCATTTTGCTAAAGCCTTGCTTGGTGATATGTGCTGATCGATTTAAATGAATTTTGATTCCTCTACTTTTTATGCATCTTGAACGTGAGTCAACTGTGGTAGAAATTTCATTAGTTCTAAATAAAAAACCAAAATGATTCCATTCTGTAAGGAATGAAAAAGAATGTAAAGTTAAATTCAGTTTTTGCATGTCATGCTTCTGATATGATCATTTTTTATTCATCTTTACTGATACATCATAATTGGACTCTTAAAATCAAAAATGTTTTAGATGCATTCCTGAGTAAAAAAAATAGCCAAAAATCAATATTAGATAATGAAGGTTCAACTGGGCTGTTCAACAAGGCTGTTAACCTTGGTTTCAAGTCCTCTTAACATGCTGGCCTTTCAAACAAATGGTTACTGAACATCTTTGGAATAATAGTTTGATTAATGTTGATTCACTCGAAATATGCATTTCCCCACCAGGTGTGCACTGGCTGAAGCTGAGTCTGATGCTGGGGAAGTGGTCAGAGTGGAGGGTGTGGGCGAGCTGTCATCTTCAACCTCATCTGCTTCATGTTCTTCGGCTTCATCTTCATCGTCTTCATCTTCGTCTCGGCCGTCATCAAGGGCGTCTTCCCCCAGCTCATCCTGCTCTGCTGAAGGTGAAGATGAGGAGGAGCGGAAACTCATGGCCTTGTCCCTCGATGCTGTGTACAGCGAGATTGAGGAGAGAGAGGAGACACGAAGGAAGTCATGTGACTTCGGCTTGTTGCTGGGGATAGGAGAAGGAGTTGGGTATGTTAACTTTTTTTGCTAAAAATTTGGTGTTCGCAACTTGGTAATGGCATCATGGGGAAGAGCTACAAAAGGTGCTTAAAGTTGAGAGTTTAATCATTCCATGGATTTCACTTTTTCCCATTTTTCTTAATAAACAAAAGTTTATTGCTTCAATTGACTATGAAAATTAAACCACATAATGGATATGGCTGAAACTTTAACAGGAGTCTAGTGAGAGACAAGGCTTACTAAAAGCAGACTTTCTGATACTTTGAGTGCCCTCTATTGGGGTTTTTGAAGGAATTAATTAATGACCGATGTATATCAGTTATCTCTGATTCAAAAAATTGGTTAAGATTGCAGTCATGACTTTTTAATATAGGTATTTTAATGATCTAATTGGTGCTCATATTCTTTCACAATGCTTACAGTAATTGAATAGCTTAACAATGTGCACTGAAAGTAATTATTCATTAAATTTATGTACAATGTAAATTTCTGATATATTGTTGTGAATGTCTTCATAAATTTAAATTTGGACCCTTAATGCTCTCATTGCCTCCCTGGACTACAACCTTGACGTGGTGGAACGGCTTGTGCGTTCTGATGACCCCTAGAGCTGTGCTGGCGGGAGTAAAAAGGAAGAGTTCAATAGGATATACAATCTGTTAGAGGACATAAGTGAGTGAGTTGCTGCAAGAGACAAGGGTTAGTCATCACCAACACTTGGTTTAGACACCACGCAGACGCAGGTATACATGGAAAATGCCAGGTGACTCAGAAAGGTATCAGCGAGATTATATCCTGGTTAGACTCAAGTTTAGGAACAGTGTGATAAATTCACACAGCTTCCCGGGAGCGGATGCCGACTCTGACCACAATTTAGTTGTTATGAAATGTAGCCTCCATTTCAAAAAGATAAGGCAGGGTGGGTTAGGAAATGGAATGTAGAAGCATTAAATGGATTGACAAGGAAGGAGTACCAACAGGCTGTAGAAAAAATCATGGAGGATGACAAAGAGCTGAGTAAACTCGAAGAAAAATGGGAATGTGTCAAAAAAAGGTTATCAAAAGCCGCAAAAAATACTATTGGAACCATTAACGCGAAAAGGACTAGGAAACCATGGATCACGGATGAGATGATCACAAAGATGGATGAGAGGAGAAAATGGAAGAATGTAAATACAGAGTTAGGCAAAATGAAGTACAAAGAATTAAACAATAAATTGAGGCGGGCAACAAATAAAGCAAAAGAAGCCTGGTGGAAGACGCAGTGCGAGGATATGTAGAGTCTCCAGAGGAAGGGTGAAATCGGTGCACTGTACAGCAAAGTTAAATCGTTATCGGGAAGTAAGAAAGGAAGAGCTATGCTAACAGTTAGAGATAAGGCGGGTAAGGTAATAGTTGACGCAGGAAAGATCCGAGAGAGATGGAAGGAGTATATAGAAGAACTGTATAGTAAAGAACTTGGACCAACAAAGTTAGACATAGAAAAGGAACATGACATAGGGGAAGCTTGCTTAGGCCCTGGAATACTAGACAATGAGATAGAAAGGGCATTAAGGTAGATGAAACTAAATAAGGCCGTGGGGGTGGATAACATTTCCGCGGAACTATTGAAATGTTAACGGAAAAGTGGGAGGAAGAGGCTATATGGGCTATAGTATCTATGAGGAAGGAATCTGGCCAAAAGACTTTGTAAGGTCAGTGTTAGTTCCTATTCCGAAAAAGGTAAAGGCTACATCATGTGAGGACTACAGGACAATAAGTTTGATATCCCACGCAGCTTAAGTTGTTCTCAGGATCATAAACAAAAGGATAGAGAGTAGGGCAAATGATTACTTAGGGGATGATCAGTTTGGGTTTAGGAAGGGCAGAGGTACGCGTGATGCCATTGCAGTAATGAGATTATTAATGGAGAGGAATAGAGAATATAACCAGGAGGTATTTGCCTGTTTCGTAGATTTCGAAAAAGCTTTTGATAGAGTGAATTGGGAAAAAGTAATGAGTATATTGCAGAAAATAGGAATAGATTGGAGGGAAAGGAGGCTAATCTACAACCTGTAGATGTCTCAGACTGCTCAGGTGCAAGTGGGGAATGGGTAGTGTAGATGGGCAGTGTTAGGAAGAGGTGAAAGGCAGGGTTGCACATTATCACCGTTGCTGTTCAACCTGTATGCAGAGGAAATGATTAAAGAGGCATGGGAAGAACTGGAGATAGGAGTGAAATTGGGTGGTGAATTTGTAAAATCTGTTAGGTTTGCTGATGACCAAGCTTTAGTTTGTCAGTCAGCCAAGGGGTTGCAAGCATTGCTGAATGAATTGGAAATTTAGTGTGACAGGTAGGTAGGTTGGTAAGGTAATCTACCCGTTAAGGTAGGTTTTTGGGTGGACACAATTACCAAATAAATATTTTGTGACTCATAACAAAAGAAAATCTAGCATCCTACTCTATATCTGGTCCCTCTTCATCTCTGAGCACTTTCTTCCTCCCTTCCTACATCCTTATCCTGTTCCTTCCCTTTCCTCGTTTGCCTGACATTTTCCCCTCTATTACAGTCTTCAACATCCCACTGCCGGTCAATACGCTATTTATCCACTTTTTCTGCCTCCATAGGATTTCTTCCAACAAACCCCTGTCCCCGCCCACCATACCAAGTACTTCCTTGTTTGTTTTCTTCTCTGTCCATTTCACCTTCTCCATTCTTCTCCACACCCACATTTGAAAAGCCTCCGGTCTACGTCTATCCTCCTGCTTCTATGACCACGTGTCCATGCCGTACATTGCTACGCTCCACATCAAAGTTTTTACAAGTCTTTTTTTAATATCCTTACTCAACGTTCCTCTCATCAACTCCATATCAAAGTTTTTAAAAGTCTTTTTTTAATATCCTTACTCAACGTCCCTCTCATAAACTCCCTCCTCCTTGTGAAAGCCTCTTTACCTATTGCAATTCTTCTCCTTATGTCCATACTACTTTCACCATGTTGGTCCAAAACACTTCCGAGATACATAAACTGTTCTACCTGCTCTAGTTTTTGTCCTCCTGTGCGACAGGTATGGGATGAAAATCAATTTTAATAAAAAACAAAGGTTAGGAAATGTGGTCATTGAAGCAGGAGTATAGATGTAGACTGGAGGCTTTTGAAATGTGGGTGTGGAGAAGAATGGAGAAGGTGAAATGGACAGAGAAGAAAACAAACGAAGAAGTACTTGGTATGGTGGGCAAAGAGAGTGGTTTGTTGGGAGAAATCTTATAGAGGCAGGAAAAGTGGATGAAGGGGGTATTGACCAGCAGTGGGACGTTGAAGACTGTAATTGAGGGGAGAATGTTGGGCAGAAGAGGAAAGGGAAGGAACAGGATAGTGATGTTGGACGGGATGAAGGGAGGAAGAAAGTACTCTGAGATTGAAGAGGGACCTGATGTAGAGTAGGATGCTGGATTTTGTGTTTTGTCAGGATTCACAAAATATTTTTACTAGCTGTGTCCATCCAAAAACCTACCTTAACTGGTAGATTACTTAATAACAATAAATGCTCTTATGTCTCTAAGGGTTCCATTGAGTGATGAACCTTGCGCACCTTGTTCACACATGTTCAAGTTAGCATCAATGACCTTAACTGAAAGAAAATATAATGAAGCCAATCCTAAATCATGCATAACCAGTCAGAGACTAAGCGCACAAGGTGGAGATTCCAACCTTTTCGAGATAGATAGGAGCACATACTATTTTGAGCAAAGCGTAAAAGACAAAAACATATGCAAATTGTTCTCGAGCACAATCGCTAATAATCCCTTGCATTAATTAGAGACCTAATCAACTAGGGTTAATTCTCTTCTTGATTTTTTGGCAGCAAATGTGCCTGAGCAGGTTTTGAATTTATGTTTCATAGAATTAGTGATCATAAACCTGTACGTGCTAAATTCTCCTTTAGAGTAGAGAGAAATTCAACCTATGCAAGTAAAACTTACTTATTCAACAGGGCCGGCAAGCTGACTGATTTCCAAAATTCAGATAATTGAGCAACAAAGGCAGTGCTGAGAAAACATGGAAAGACTTACTAGATATCACAATTTGAGAAGTCAATACCTAGAAAACTAAAGAGAGAAAAATGCAGAAGCTTGGACAAAAAAACACGTAGTGTTTTTTTGTCCAAGTGTGAAAGGCATTGAGAGCAAAGGAGTTGCTTTGAAAAATGGCTACCAAGGTTTACCAAGTAGTAAATATACTATGTTTTTAGAAATCTACAAAAATTCTAAGTCGTTGAAAAAGTCAGCATTTCGGTAAGCCTGGGCTGATTTCTAGAGTAACATTTAAGGGATTCAGTTAAAGAAAATGCCATAGCATTCCAGTTATGTGAGAGAAGTTCAAGGAAACATGCCTTTGGTATGCTCTGTAAAAGATTGTCAAGTACAAAAAATAACATCCTGTTTAGAAAAAAGCTAATTTATAGAATTCTTTCCAAAGGGTCTTTAATCCACATTGAGGAAAAAACTACAGAATTACCTCGTCAATATCATTATGTGAAGGATAAAATCAAAGTATTCTGTTGTGGAATACTCTATTCGTCGGAAATGCATTGAACCCAAAGAATCTCATGATTCTAATTAAATTCCTGTATCTGTTTATTAGACATTGGAGTAAAAAATACTTTTATTTAGTCACTAGCAGAATGCAAGGTACCCATTGATTAGTAATCAGCATGAATTCCAAAAAGATAATCTATTGAGACAGCTATTTCTTTTTCTGCGCGGCATGTTAGTATCAGGTGAATACAACAATCAGGTTGATTTAATATTTCTAAACTTAAAAAATGCTTTTGACGAGGTGCCCCTGATAAATTATATGAGAATTCTTAGAGTCATGCACATTGAGTGGTTATTGATGTTATGGTTTCATAATTCACTTGAGTTATCTTCAGGTGTACCAGAAGGAAGAGTCATAGACCTGCTTTTATTCTTAAAATACATTAATGACCTAGCTAGCACTGTCAAGAGTGAGAATTGCTTGTTTTCCGACTATTGAGTAGTGTACAGGGATATTGGCAGTCTAATAGAAATGCCTTGGTTAATGGCCCTATTGTTCAGGAATAGTATTCTGAGTTAAGTCTTCAAAAATGTTTGTTATTAACTTTTGGAAATAGAATTGCTCTCTCCAAACTCTATACAGCATCAATAATAATGAACGAAATGTGGAATTCATAAAATATCTTGGCATCACTCTTGACTCATGATCTCTCATGGGTAAGAGAGGTGCCTAGGTGATTATTTCAAAAACTCAAGCTGCTTACCTGGAGTATGCAGCAAGTATCACCTTGAGGTGGGTTTAATAAAAATTAGATTGTGTGCAGTGTAGAGTTTGAAAGTTTACGAAAGGATTAAATGACAAACAGCAGTGTGACAAACTTGTTGAAGGAATTGTGATGGGACCCATTTTAAAATCGAAGATTAAATTTTAAATTGAATTTCTTAAATAAATTTTAGATCTTAGTTTTATCAAGATGTCGAGCTAATTTCAAGATTACCAAAGAATTGCAGAGGTCAGAGGTAGGCTTAAGATGTGCTTCTAAGATCAATTAAGAGACGGTAACAGTGGCACCTCACATCAGCTGGGAAAAAAATGGTACCATCAGTGCATATACCATATTTTCTGGCCCATAGGATGTACTCTTTTTGCCCCAAAATGTGCTCTAAAATCAACCTGCATCTTATGGGCAGAGGTTGTATGCGTATAACTTTGACCTATAAGCATAAGCCAATTAACCAGAAAACTACTTAAATTAATTATTTTTTCCTGCATCAGACATTGAAATATTGCCTTTATAACAATTTTGATTAGAATCACCAATTTGAGTTAGTAGTAAACAATCGAGTTTTAATATTTTCTTGAAATAACTTCCCAAAAAAATTGCCAAATAAATCCCTAGATATGTCGCCCCACTGCTAATGCATTCATTGTATATCTCCCGATATACTTTTGAGTAAAAAAACTTTACTTTCATATGGTCCCTAAAAGGCCAAAGTTTGAGGAAAAAGTTAAGAACCTGACAATAAATCTTAGGAAGAATGGGATTACTGTTTCAATGAAAAATGATTTCAATTGAAGCGAGAAAATCAGTGATACATCTGCATCATACCTCGCAAGCCACCATAAGGGTGTGTGGCGTAGGGTGTCAGATCATCTCCCATAATTAAGAATAAAACCGCATACAAAACCCACAAATTCAAGCCAATCTAAACCACAAAATCTATAATATATTATCAATTATCATACACATGCACTTATGAATAAACCTAATGTCTACACAACATATAATCTTGTCCCGAGTGGTAAATTAAATTTATTTAATATTTCTATAGTGACTTAGGTTTCTTACTATTATGATTCGTGAATTTCCAAGGAAAAATCTAGTATTTGTATCAATCTGTACTGGAATATATCTCCCTTATCTTATCTTTGTGGTCTAGCCTACCTAAATAGTATGGGGCCAATATAAGTCCTTTAGTGTCATTGCTAAAATCATTTGTCCTGAGCGCTGCCTATGTCTGTCGCACATGTTGGCTAGGGATTTCTATTGCCAATTTTTCTGGCATCATGTTGTGAGTGATTCATGAAGAGAAATGGTCTGTGCATACATACCAGTAGTCCAATATTACAAAAACTGCCCCTTTGAATATGAAAGGCAGCACTCATGAATGCCACACTGACGGGTAGAATGAAACAGCCATCCAAACTTAGTGTCTGCGATTGGTTGAATAGGTCCTGGCAGAAAAAAAAACCAAATAAAAAAAATAGAAGTAAAGATGACGTTGTGTATGAGGAAAGTGACAGCCCCAGTGGAATTAACTGCAGAAATGATTTAACAGCAGTGATGATGAATTTCTGGGACTCTATGATGAATAAATGATGGTATAGCTTCTACATTTTTAATGTAGCAGTTCCATTTTCTTTATATTAATTATTAAATTATAATGTTATGATCCTTTTATGTCTATCCAAATATTTTGCGTAAATTCTGATGTGAAAAATTACAGTGAATCTTATGCACAAGTGTCTTATGGATGAGGAAATACAGTATATACTTGTCTGTATGTGTATGTATGAATACGTGTTGATATGTATACATACATATATATATCCGTAATACTGCATGAATGGCTGGTGACCTACTACCCCCTGCCACACATCCATGTGGACTGCACATGGGGTATTGTGTAGATGTAGAAGAGCACAAATTTGAAGAAAGTGCATTGCTCCTGGATTGAAAATTCACAAATTAGCCTTATTATTATCACAAATTCCATTGAGAACAAAATTTTGCTTTTATCGAAATAAAAAATTGATCGTTGAAAAATTAAATATTTTATAAAATTACGTTCTCAGTGTTTGATTGGTAGTGATTTCAAATCCAATTCTTTTTCAGGACGGTCCAAGAAGCTGAGCTACGTCAGCGATTACACGGTCTCTCCTTGACCTCTGAGAGTGGAAATGCATCTGTCTTGGAAGTCATTGAACCCCATGAAGATGAAGTCGGTGGTGGGACAAACCATCATCACGTATCACAGTCCAAAATCCATGGAAGCAGCTCTGCTTCTGCAGCACCTGGTGGGAGGAGGAGGGGTCGCCGTGGGAAGATGCTAGGGAGGGGGTCGCAGAAGTCTCAAACATCAGCCACGTTGCCATGGGATGTGGTGCTGCACAGAAGTGTCTCTGAGACCACAATAAATCGTGGGATACCGATGGAGGAGGATGCAGGGGAGGATGAGAGGGAGAGGGGACTCAGTGTGTCAGTTGAAGACCTGCTCGGAGGAGGGGGAGATGGTCATTCCATGGCAAGGGGAGCGGGTGGTCAGGAGACTCTTCCTCCCCCTGGGGGACGGGGAGTGAAGGATGGCAGCGCAACAGGTGTAGCAGTTGGTGGTCCGGTGACTGGACGATCTAAGCATGGGGGCACACCCAGTGCTCCTGGCACAGTGGGGAGTGCCACAGAGGGGCGCACATCTACAGCATCTCACTCGTCTGCCTCTTCATCCTCATTATCAGCCAACTCTCGTCCAGATCTACTGGCTGGAACCACTCCCAGAGTTGGGACAGATGAGTTGACATTGTCCATGGTGTGTGATGTGCAGGACATTGGCTCGGAATCTTGTGGTGAGACAGGTTTATCTGGTGGATCGGGTATTGGAACAATTTCCATGGGTCTTCTCCCAGTACCGCACTCCTCCGGATTGAAAAAGCGTAACTTTCTCCAGAAACTGTCGGCAAAAGCGAGATGGCCCTCAACCAAGAGGAAAAAGACAGCATCACCTGTGGGCCCATCCCTCTCATCTCAATCTCTTACCTCCACCCCATCTTCTGGTGGTAGTAGCAGCAAGCGCTCGCAGGAAATATCGCCTGAAGACTTCAAAGAGACGTACCTTAGTCCTCGAATCACTAATGGGAGCGTTGACTCATCCCCTTCCACCTGTCAGGAATCACCAAGGTTGGGTATGACAAACTGTCCGAACAGTGATCGCCCAGACCCACCAGTGGAGTCTGTGTTGTCTGGGGGAAAAGATGGCAGCACGGGCACACAATCCCATCCTCCTCAGACTGTGCTAACAACGGCCCCTGTGAGCCCCATATGTGACCGGCATGGGAGTCCTGGCAGCAGCACAGGTGGCCATAGGACCAGTCAGGTGCGGGCGGAATTGGCAAGTGTGGCTGCCTCTGAGGATTCCGGCATAATGATGGTGGCACCCCCAAGACCCTCATCCTCAGCCTCTCTGCCTTCATCATCATCTTCCTGCTATTATTCTGCGGCAACGCGTGCTGTTGGAGCCAGGGAAGCGGCCATGATTGGTGGGGGAGGAGGGGTTGTTGCCTTGGAGGACAAGTTACATCATACCAGTGGGCACCACCACAGGACTCTGGCCACATACCACCTTAAGTGCATGGGGAGGAGGATAGGGTCGGTTGCTGCAGAACAATTCTTGGCTCATCCGGAGAAAGCCCTCGAGGCATACATTGGGAGGACTCGGGTTCAACAACAGCAAAGGCAGAAAGGCAGCATGGAGGAGATGACTCTCCCACACACCCCACCCCCTCCTCGACCGCCCCATTCCCCAGCTCCACTCCCTAATCCACCCTGTACCCCACCAAGCGACCCTGCCCACCTGTCCCCAATTCTTTCGGAGCGAAGTGCTTGTGTTGATCACATGGAAGAGACGACTGCAAATGTTGAAGCAGCTCAGAAGGCAACAAAGAGGACCTCAGGTTTGAACTGTGACACAGTGGACATAAGACCACAAGAAGTGCCATCGCAGGGCCAATCTTCAAATGCAGTCAGCCCTGAGGACAAACAGTTGGTAGGTAGCTAGTTCATCCATTCTTGTTCCATGCTCACTATGAATTCAAATTATAGTTTAACTGGGATGTGTCATGACATGGAAAAGCCCAAATATAGCATTAATTTACCAGGAATTATGTATCATACAGAATGAGGTATCCCCCTGCTCTAATACTCTCATGAGTAACTTCATTTAACAAAAATCCAGGCATTTCACTTTCTTATTCCAATTAGCTGTACCAGGGGAGCAGACATGATTTTCATTGATGGGTTATGTCTACATTTTCTTAATAAGAATAGTAAGTTAATATTCTCAGATGGCACGGCATAGGTAAGTAACTTATATTGGAACTACCATCATAATACAGGATTCTTTCTTTATTGTTCCCAGTGAAATTTCAATGTACTAAACTGCATTGGGTTTGCTAGAGAGGGAGATTTCCATCATTCAAAGTAGTTGGCTATTGACCATACTTAAGTTGGCAACTTTGAAAATGAATCTGTCCAACATAGATTTATTTTGGAATGAGGATTAAATAGACCTTATCAGTTAAGAAAATTTACCCAATGGGCATTAGGAACAACTTATTGACATGTACACATATCCATACAGCAATAATTAGCATTCTTTAATTCTTCAGGTATTTTAAATTACATTTTTTAAGAGATCCTGGTGACATAAAAAATAGGTCAATATAATCACAACTGTTGGCATCTCTCATAATCTGGCTTATAGGTGAGTAGTAAGTGCAATTTTGTGCATGATGTTTCATAGAGTGCTTCATACCTTGTGTTAAGGTCCTCTGAAAGATATTGCACTTGGGAGTTCTAATGAATTTAACTTGTTATGTGGTAATTTATAAAGAAACGTTGTTTTTAATTTTTCAATGCTCATGCAAGGAGGGAAGATTTAGGAGAGGTAACATTTCATGTTAGCTATAAAAAGATCTTTGTGAATATTGAATTTGGATGCAATTGTGTGCACAAATTTTCTTTGAATATGTTCTATTGTATAAATAAGGAGCTTGTAGTAAGGTGACAGTAGAGCAGTATTAACAGAGTGACCTAACCAACAAGATAAGTAGAACTTAAAATGGTTATATATGATTAAAGTTTTTACAGTATTGGAAGATCAATCTAGAGGATATAAATCAATTGGATTTAACATAGTTATAATGCTGATGGAATGTTAACTAGGAGTCAATATAACTCCTAGGTCTTTTATATTTGTTAATCAGGCAGAGTTTAAGAGGACGCCTCGGTAGCTTAAGTGGCTAAAGCACTCGACCGGATATTGAGGGATCTGGGTTCGAGTCCCAGTCAAGGCGAATGATTTTTACGCTCTGAAATTGTTGCATTGAAATGCACATTAGCGGATGACTCCGTTAAAAGTTACTGTTGCGGCATCTCCCGCAGTTTCTTTGGAATTTGTCAAAGGGAAAACACCATACGTGTTTAAAGTTGGCTTTAACCTCGTGGACAGTGGCGCCTCGCGCACGACTACGAATACATGTGACATTGTATGTACGGTATTTCGTCATAACATCTAGTTCCTTTAAAAGCCCCAAAATTTCAGAGTTTAAGAGGACGCCTCGGTAGCTTAAGTGGCTAAAGCACTCGACCGGATATTGAGGGATCTGGGTTCGAGTCCCAGTCAAGGCGAATGATTTTTACGCTCTGAAATTGTTGCATTGAAATGCACATTAGCGGATGACTCCGTTAAAAGTTACTGTTGCGGCATCTCCCGCAGTTTCTTTGGAATTTGTCAAAGAGGATAATTGCTTAGTCTATATTCATAATGCCATGGACTATTTTTCCGGTTGAAAGTTACAGAATAGTATTTTTTTAATTGAAAATTGAATAACCACCAGGTTTTAAGACTATAAAGGCAGTTTTGCTGAGTTAGGTAATTATCTATTGATTGAACTGTTAAAAAATTGTAAGTCATCAGCATACAAAAGAAAAGGAATTGAGACTAAAGCCATTATGATATCATTATAAGTAAGTTGAATGATAGTGGACCCAGAGGGTCATACCAAGGGAGGACCCTTGGGGAATACTTAATGATGGATAGAAACATTAACTTTTAGATGCATTAATTTTTACTTAAACTTCTCTATTGGTCAAATAACTTCCCCAACAGTCAAGTAAGGTACCACTCATTCACAATGTATCCAACTTTCTAAGAAGAAGCACATGGCTAACAGTATCAAAAGTCTTATTTATGATCCTTTTAAAAAGCCGAAAGATTAGTGATTGTTGGTCTTTTTTTAGGGGAACCATGCTGCTGAGGGATAGTGATAAAATTAAGATAGGAGTTGGCTTATCTACAAACCAATGATTCTAAGGATTTGTTATTAATGGGAGTGTGGCAATCAGGCATTAGTAGTTACATTATTTCTGTTACCTTGCTTATGTATAGGTACTATATATGTGGATTAAAGTTCGCCAGGAAATATCCCAGTAATGAGGAAGAGTATATACAAAGGATAAAGTAATGGCTCGAGACACATACTCAGAAGTAGGGCTGGGAGTTCATCAGGACCACAATCCTTTTGGTCAAGTTGGCATAGTTAAGTTTTGATGTCTTCTAGTGAGATTGTTATAGATGAGATATGATGAAATATCATTACCAACATTACATTCAGCATATGATGGGGTTAGTTTGGTAGTGTTAAATCCATATATGCATCTGCCTTTTTAGCCACATGCATTTATTTCCATTGATAACTCAAAATAAAATTTAGTAGGTATTTTTTAAATATTTGTATTAGTCTAATGTTGGTTGCATTATGGTTCTAAATCCATAATTTGAAAAATTTATGGAATATCCATCAATCAGGTTTGATGGTTACCTTTGTTAGCATGACTTTGCCAAATATCATTTCTTTAATTCCAATTAGAAGTACTTTGGAAAAGTTGATGGATAAAGAAGTGTCTTTTGTTATTTAACTGTTGTTGTATAAAGGCCAAGTTCTTAAAATACATTATCTATCATGGGTCATATTCAACAGGAATTCTCTGTGTGCCAATTCTGTATGTACACATTGGGAAAATCTGAAGGAAGGAAGAAATCATGTAAGGTGAAATTTTAAAAATTACAGTATGTTTTAGTTATTATTCTGCTTCTCATTTGAAATGGTGGTTGCTTGTTTGCAACACTTTTTTTCACAGCACTCAGGCCTATTATCCTAAATGAAGTATCTTCACTATTTTGCTACATTTCAACAATTCAGCTATCACAAAATGTAAGCCATGGCATGCACGGGGAATTACCAATTTCCATCGGCAAAAAATGGATGTGATTATAGGAATGCAATATTTTTTTTTAAGGTAATCTACCGGTTAAGGTAGGTTTTTGGATGGACACAACTACCAAACAAACATTTTATTATTCCTAACAAAACAAAAAATTCATCATCCTACTCTATATCAGGTCCCTCTTCATCTCTGAGTACTTTCTTCCTCCCTTCATCCCATCCAACATCACTATCCTGTTCCTTCCCTTTCCTCATTTGCCTAACATTCTCCCCTCAATTACAGTCTTCAACATCCCGCTGCCGGTCAATAACCCCTTCATCCACTTTTCCTGCCTCCATAGGATTGCTCCCAACAAACCCCTCTCTTCACCCACCATACCAAGTACTTCCTTGTTTGTTTTCTTCTCTGTCCATTTCACCTTCTCCATTCTTCTCCACACCCACATTTCAAAAGCCTCCAATCTACGTCTATCCTCCTGCTTCAATGACCACGTTTCCGCACCGTACATAGCTACACTCCAAATTAAAGTTTTTACGAGTCTTTTCTTAACATCCTTACTCAACGTCCCTGTCATCAACTCCCTCCTCCTTGTGAAAGCCTCTTTGCCTAGCGCAATTCTTCGCCTTACGTCCCTATTACTTTGACCGTGTTGGTCCAAAACAGTACCGAGAAACGTAAACTGTTCTACCTGCTCTAGATTTTGCCCTTCTACTTTAATGTTAAGCTTAGCCTTTTTCTTTCTAGAAAATCGCATAACCTTTGTTTTATTAATATTAATTCTCATCCCATACCTGTCGCACTGAATTTCCAATTCACTCTGCAATGCTTGCAGCCCCTTGGCTGACTGACAAACTAAAGCTTGGTCATCAGCGAACCTAACTGATTTTACAAATTCACCACCCAATTTCATTCCTACCTCCAGTTCTTCCCATGCCTCTTTAATCATTTCCTCTGCATACAGGTTGAACAGCAACGGTGATAATGGGCAACCCTGCCTTACACCTCTTCCTAACACTGCCCAACCGGACTCCCCATTCCCCACCCGCACCTGAGCAGTCTGAGACATCTACAGGTTGTAGATTAGCCTCCTTTCCCTCCAATCTATTCCTATTTTCTGCAATATACTCATTAGTTTTCCCCAATTCACTCTATCAAACGCTTTTTCGAAATCTACGAAACAGGCAAATACCTCCTGGTTGTGTTCTAAATTCCTCTCGATTAATAATCTCATTACTGCAATAGCATCATGCGTACTTCTCCCCTTCCTAAACCCAAACTGATCATCCCCTAAGTAATCATTTGCCCTACTCTCTATCCTTTTGTTTATGATCCTAAGAACAGCTTTAGCTGCGTGGGATATCAAACTAATTGTCCTATAGTCCTCACATGACGTGGCCTTTAGCTTTTTCGGAATAGTAACTAAAACTGATCTCACTAAGTCTTCCGGCCAGACTCCCTCCTCATAAATACTGCAGATCACCCCATATAGCCTCTTCCTCCCACATTTTCCTAAGCCTTTTAAAAGTTCCGCGGGAATGTTATCCACCCCCACGGCCTTATTTAGTTTCATCTCCCTTAATGCCCTTTCTATCTCATTGTGTAGTATGCCTGGACCTAAGCTGTCTTCCTCTACGTCATTTTCTTTTTCAATGTCTAACTTTGTTGGTCTAAGCTCCTTACTATACAGTTCTTCTATATACTCCTTCCATCTCTCTCGGATCTTTCCTGCGTCAACTATTACCTTACCCGCCTTATCTCTAACTGTTAGCATAGCTCTTCCTTTCTTACTTCCCGATAACGATTTAACTTTGCTGTACAGTGCACCGATTTCACCCTTCCTCTGGAGACTCTCCATATCCTCGCACTGCGTCTTCCACCAGGCTTCTTTTGCTTTATTTGTTGCCCGCCTCAATTTATTGTTTAATTCTTTGTACTTCATTTTGCCTAACTCTGTATTTACATTCTTCCATTTTCGCCACTCATCCATCTTTGTAATCATCTCATCCGTGATCCATGGTTTCCTAGTCCTTTTAGCGTTAACGGTTCCAATAGTGTCCAATAGTGTCTTTTGCGGCTTTAGGCAACCCTTTCTTGAAACTTTCCGATTTTTCTTCGATAGTACTTAGCTCTTTACCATCCTCCATGATTTCCTCTACCGCCTGTTTGTATTCCTTCCTTTTCAAACCATTTAATGCTTCTACATTCCATTTTCTAACTCACCGCCCCCGCCTTATCTTTTTGAAACGGACGCTACATTTCATAACAACTAAATTGTGGTCAGAGTCGGCATCCGCTCCCGGGAAGCTGTGCGAATTTATCACACTGTTCCTAAACCTGTGCCTAACCAGGATATAATATAGCTGATACCTTTGAGTCACCTGGCATTTTCCATGTATACCTGCGTCTTTTGTGGTATCTAAACCAAGTGTTGGTGATGACTAAGCCCTGTCTCCTGCAGAACTCAACTGCTTTCTCCCCGCGGTCATTCCTCGTGCCTAAACCGTAGTCCCCGACCTCGTCACCATCTCTTCCTTCGCCTGCCGTCGCATGCCAATTCCCCATCACTATCAAATGTTTCCCTGCAGGAACACACGCGATTAAGTCCTCTAACTGGTCGTATATCCTATCGACCTCTTCTTCTTTATGGTAGCTCAGTGGCATGTATACCTGAATAATAACTAAGTTCGTCGGTTTTGCTTTTATCTCTACTAGTAGTATTCTATCCGTTACCTGCTCTATGTTGACTACGCTTCTTCCTACCTCTTCATTTAATACTATGGCAACCCCTCGTTGGCTCTCGTCCCCACCACTGTATATTATTCTATACTTATCACTCCAGTAATTCCTGCTATCTTTCCATCTCACCTCGCATAGACCTAAAATATCTATATTTCCCCTTTCCATCTCTCGCTTAACATTCTCCAATTTCCCTGTCCTCATCATTGTCGTAACATTCCACGTTCCTATTCTAACTAATGTGGTCTTCTTCTCCTGTGTCTTCTGTCCTGCTGCTGCTGATTTTCCCTTGCAAGGGTTTCGTTGGATGACGGCCGTGGAAGCCTTGCCTCCCCCGCTGCCGGGCACGACACACGGCTGATTGGGCCGAGCCCCGTAGTTGCCAGGACTCAAAATATCTGTATAGTCCATCATATTTTTCTTGGGAATGATAATTGAGGTGGTTTCCCGTTGCCTTCCTCAATAGTGTTTTTAACATGACACCATCACTTACTGGCCGCCCCACTGGGGTCAGACGCCATTGCAGCCGCCTCACCGAGGAACAGACGCTGCGTGGACTACCTTTCGTCTGGCTCCTAACCTTCGACCTATCTGGCATGGGTGACCCTACCAGGAGCAATTATTATTACTCCCGCCAGCACAGCTCTAGGGGTCATCGGAACGCACAAACCCTTCCACCACGTCAAGGTTGTAGTCCGGGGAGGGAGGAATGCAATAACCATCACAATATCCCTAAAAGTGAAATAATGCCTTTTATGCACTCTTCCAGTTCACATATCATTCCTGTTCATGTAGTTACATAATTAGGAGCATGAGACAGTGACTAGGCTGAAAATCCATGACATTATTTCTAAGTTGTCTAGTGAGCCACTTCTCTTTCCTTCCCTCTTAAATTGAACATCCAAGCTCCAATAAACAAGTGGGATAATCTAATTCCAAGTTAGTCAAAATGGCAATATTTAGTAATATGTTTTTCTTTCTCTACACTATAGATATGGGGATCGAGATGGTGTGGTGGCTATTTTACTGGCTTCCCACCCAGAGGGTCCGGGTTCAAATCCCGGCAATGTTGAATATTTTCAGTGGTATCTGGATCCCTACTTGAGGTGCTTTGTGGAGGGCACTTTGATTGAGTACGCCATCCATCGGATAGATGTTAAACTGTGGACCCCTTGGCGCCTTTCGCAGAGAGTAGGCTAATGCTGATGCCGGTTTTTTCTCCATCCTGTTTCCTATCCTGTCCATCCCTAATGGTGCAAATGTCCTCAGCTGTCAGTCGCCTCCCCTAAATACTACTCCTAGACTGCAGATATAATTTCTTTTGGATCCCACACACTATTATCTGGCCCAAATAGAGCGTCGAACTATAAACATATATATAAATGCTAAAAGAATTTCATAGAGATATACTGTAATCATTTTCCTCTTTGTTAATTTTTCAACTAAATACATTTTTGTTAAGTTTTTAAAGTAAAACAAGCAAAATGGCATTCCCCCTACATTGTATCTCATACAAAGTAATAAATTTTGTGCACGTAATATTCTTTTCTCTGAAAGATCTACATTCCCAGATCACAACTATCCTTTTTAATTAAGTTTCAGGGGTCTGGAAAAAATATAACCAAACTTTTCATTAAAGGATATTTTAAGAAATATTGCTTTTCTCAAAGTAAATGAAAAAGAAGAAACTCACCCTGAGGTAATGCACATAACCATTTGATTTTGGTAATGGTGAAATTGCTTGGCACATGCAGCTCCAAATTCCATGGTTCCCCTTCCGTTGGATACAAAATAATAGACTATGGATTAGGTGTTAATTTGGTCACTTTTGTCATGCAGCAAAATATCATGCATATTCTGAAAACTTAATATGCGGTGTTTAATGCATGGGAAAGATTCATTCCCAAACATTTGGTAAACTTTTAGTGACCAACTGAGAGCGAAAAAAACTGTTGTTCAAGCTGAAACAAAATTAAAAATGAACACAGACTCTATAGATATGCTGGCAGCACTTGAATTATAAATATATTTTCCTTCAAGAGATGTTGATGTGTTTGCATTTGGCAAGTAAAAATACTGAAAGGATTTATTGCTTTGTGAAGTTAAGATACCCTGATCAATCAATATTCCTAGATTAATAATATTCATCTCAATTGTCTTGGACTCACCGCCGTAGAGAAAATTCCGTGGGATGTTATTACTGATATTGATGTAGTATTGTGAATTGATGTCACACACCCAACTACTTCCATCGCATAATTGTAATAATATTTAAACAAAATTTAGTTAAAAGTAAATGCCAACAGTTTACTCATGTTGTTATATTGCTCCTTGTTAACCATTTTATGATGATGCTAAGTGCATTTGATTAACCCACCCTCTTTAAACATTTCCTTGATTTTGTTACCTTGCAGACTGGAGTAGCAGAAGGTGGTTTGGAGCCAGTATCCCCCAGCTCTGCAGTGGATGTCGAGGAAGGGGTTTCTACTGCAGTGGTAGTTGATCGTCCATGGTATGACCTTTCAGAGGAGGAAGAGGAGGAGGACAACAGCAATAGGGGAGGTGCAGAGGGTGGTGGTGGGAGCAGTGGGCTATCTGGGCTGTCAGTTGTGCGGAGCTCAAGTGAGGAGGATGAGGATGGTTGGCGCAGGAGACAAGGGGAGGAACTGGTGCATGGTGCCACTCTGGAAGTGAGTGAGGAAGATGAGCATGAGGGAAAAAGTGCCTTGTGAATGTCACCACTTATGAGAAGGAAAAATTGTATTTTCCAGTGACAATGGCTTGATCTTTTGCATGGAAGATACGTGGAGATGATCGTTGTTTTTCTTTTTCTGTAATGGTCAGAATGCCAGGACATGTTGAATGACCAGGAGTGAAGCAGCAAGGTTCTAACTAAAATAGACTTCATTTTGAGGATAGATGCTGGAAAGAGATAGAGGAGACATTGTAGTTTTAGGCCACTGCACTGTGTGCAGTCTGGTGAAGGTGATTAATTTGCCACATCTTGTCTTTTCTTGTTTCCTTTACCAGAGAAACCCAATTAAGAGACTGCAAACCTTGGGAGTGTTTTGTGCAGACAAGTGGCAAATCCTGTTTATCTTTTAGACAATTGGTAATGAACCTACCAAAGTCTATCTTCAGGCTTGTCACTATGGATCTAATAAAATAAGTGAATTGATATTTAATATAACTGGGTGGAAATGTAGTCTGTTGTTATCAGGTGAGCAGGAGAAACTTACCGATGATTTGGTCAAGTGCTACCGAAGGGATTTGTTATCTTCTCTATTGTTGTCTTAAACCATTGGGAAGAATATTAAAATGTGAGATATCTCTAAAATGCTGAACTTGGCTGTTCCACAGGCAGTGTTTGACTAACCTGTACATTGTTGTGTCGGCATTCAGTATCTGAAAACATGTCTTGGGTTTTTCTATTTAGCATTTTGTTTATAATGAAACATTATTCAAGTTTAAAATAGGAGAATGGCAATTGCTGACATAGGTGCAACTGTAGAAAAAGTTCGATTAGTTCTATCTTTCCATTTCACTATGATATTCAAATTATAGCTCTTGATGTTTCAGAGCTGACATATTCATCATAATTGGGTTTTCCAGATGCAAGCAGTATTAGAAAGACAATCTTGTCAAAATGTTTTTCATGAAATGCTGATTTGAAGTGGAGGGATATGCACTGGATGTTGCCACGAATTTTGTAAGCTGAAATTGAATATTTTTCTTGCTTCTATGTACATTTTTTTTCTCTGTGTTTTATTTGTTTTTCAAATTTTTGCTCAAGATATTGTTTTGTGCTCTTTGCTCGACATGTGGTAGGTTATTGATTTGCGAGAGCTGATTGAAAACAACTTGACGTAATTTGTTTTCATCTTGTCAGTTGAATCCTCAGGTTCTAGTAACTGTTTATTGGTGCCCTTTTTTTTGGCACATTTGTTCAAACACTATCCAGTGAGCGTTCTTTGGAAGTATGAAAAGTATAAGCACAGGTAAAGGATAATGGTGGCAGGTGGTGCACATGTGGGAAGAGTTTGGTTGGGTGTTTGGTGCAAACTAACCAATGGAATTTCGTTTTCGAAATTGTAAATATTGTGAATTATTATATATTTTATACTTCATCAAATTGCACCAACTTATTTGGTTTTCATCTGTTGTGTCCCTCGAAAGATATGCATTTTCACCAGTGATGTTCTGTTTTCACTATAGTGAAATCCTTTTTCACTCTTACCTTGGGAAATAAATTTTGAATGGCATTGAAGAGTCAGAACCCTTGCATCGAAGTGCTGATTGATTTTGTTAGCCTGGTAGAAGTACCAAAAAATAATATGCAGTGTTCACTGAATTTCATTACTGAATGTTACATTACTAGTCCATTTTTTATTGTGTTTCAACCAAATGAAATGAAGTCCAGACCCCATTACACAATACCCATTTAAGAACACTAATTACTGGACGAAAATGGACACAGTCATATCAGGCAATTTTAATCTCTAAATATTCAAATGTATATAATGTAATGAAAAAGCACTTACGATTGTGCATTTAAATTTCACTTTGCTCGCAACCTAAAAGTTTTCAATCTTGTGGAACATCTTGTTCGTAAATGTTGTTTCAATATTGATATATTGGGTTGTGAAAGTCCACTGATATATGTTGTACAAATTTAAATCCACAAGCCATGTGTAAAGGTACAATTTTACATTAATGATATGCCACTTAGGTCTTGTAATGGTTGTGGTCAAGAAAAGTGATCAGTTTCTAGTGTTGTGTTTTGAGTGCCATGGTAAACGTTGCAGAGACTGCTATATAGAAAAGATGTGAAAGCAGCCACATCATATGTCCTATCCCTGTTGACTTAATATGTACCTTGATGAGGAAGCACACCAAGTTTGGTAGCTAATGTGTATACTCAGTGAAGAATGGGATTTAAAATGCCTATTTAAAAATGTATATTTGTGTAGCTATTTATTATTTTTGTAATCTAACAAAAATATATGTTATATATATGAGAATGTGTCTTATTGATTTCAAACCTAGCTAAAGATTGAACCACAGTTTATTGAGCCGAAAAGAGAATTGTTTAGAGAGTCAACAGTAAATGGATTATATTTGATGAAAAAATGATAAAAGTTTGGTCGGCTATCATGTGTGCATGATATATGCTGCAGAATCATCAACAGAACGATGTCCTTCATTTTTCACCCTGAAAAGGAGGAGCTGTAGTTATTAGGCGAGCTGTTTCTCTGTAATGACAAAACAGGTTTAAATTCAGACGTGTGTTCTCTTCATAGAGCTAATAGCTGGCTTAGAAGTTCAAATGGCTTTGGAAATTACAAACATTTGTCAATCTCAGAAGTGTCAGGTATTTGAACATCTTTTAATAGTATGCAACCCTTTTTTTTAATATTACCATACTAAGGTCAGACAGCTACGGTACTGAAATTGATACCCATCATTTCGAAGCCCAATTATCAAAAATCAACAATATTTTGACTGATAATCAATAAACATTTCTAATGGATTATTATTTAATTAACTTCATATGTTATTTTGGTAGTAATAGTAATGAGAGGTGACCAACACATGAAGTCAACTGCACCATTAGGGATATGAGGTAATTTGGTACAGGTAGGTTTTTCGAGTAATGGGGGAGGGGAGGATGAAGAGGACATTGGTATTATCCTACTCTTAATAAAAGGCACTACGGGTAATACCACGGTCCCATCCAACAGACAGCCTACTCCACTTGAAGTACTCTCCATATAGCACCCTGAGTATGGATCTTCTGCCATCACTAGGATTCAATCCTGGGCCCTCGGGGTGGGAAGCCAGTTAGTCAGAAAAAACTCCAATTTGCCTCCTCGCCTCAACATATCTTCCATTCTATCGTATAAATTCTATTCATTTCCAATAAATTATTTAAAATTACTAGAAATCCAATCACCCTCTCTTCCCGTCGCATTTCACCCAAGAAAGATTTGCATTTTTCTTTGATAAGCTGGGACTACTCTTTATCATCCTAGTAATACCACCAGGATTATTTATACTGGTGGATTTTTACATAGACTAGCTTGAAATACTCTAAAACTCACTGGGTTTATGGCTTCTTTTATTTTCGTTAGCTGTTAAATTTCTGGTCATTGAACCAGCAAGAACACACAGGAAGTCAGCCTCGCATCCACTGAAAATCACAAATACTTGTGATTTTCATCTGGCTCCTGAATTGCTCCCTTACCATCTACATATAATTTTAAACTTAGAATCTGGTACATCAAATCGACAACTACAGCACAAGGCTATTCATATTGATATAAGGGAAACTAAATTAATGGAAAACTCAAGGAGAACACATTTGAATGAGACCTATGAACATGAAGTGCAGAAGAAGTTTGACATTTTTCCCAATTTTAGAATTATCTGGGTAATACTAAACTAAAGTTGCGAATTAAAGATGAAGTTAAAAAATGAAGCATTATTTCCAAATAAAAAGAAATCTTTTAGCAGTCAAAACACAGTACAGTGGAACGTCATACAATGAGCATAATTCATCCTGAAATCTTTCTTGTAAAGTGAAACACTCGTTTAGTGAAACAACTGTTCACATATAAATTAATTTAAAATTCCATAAGCATTCCATGTTGGAAAAAAACAAATTATGAACAGGGTCTATTTAAAGAAAATTATACAGGCATTGTTTACGGTTGAAAATTATATTCATCTTTACTTCTATTATGGAATGAAGCAACCGGGAATGCTAACTGTATTTGCAAAAACAAAAGGTATCAAAAGAGTTATCGATTATTTATGATACATTCCTAATTATTTTTTACTATAATGCTTTCATTTGTTTTAGCTGATGCTTCAACCTCTTGTCAAAATATGACTCAGCAATATCATTGAATAAATTTCTAGGGTGCGTAGCCACTGCCTTATAAGGGCATTACTTTGTACGCATGGTGCAATGCAACAGTTTCCTATGACCTCCACATCACATTTAGCCAGCCATTTTGGACTTCACACTTCTCTGTGGAGTTTCTGAATGGTGAACAAGCAGGGGCTTAATTTTCAAAACACTGCTTGCATTTGTGCAACATAGCAGCATGAGATAGCCTTTCATTGGCTCCTGTCCAGGCAATGCATTCTCCCCTACTATTATGAATACAAGTAAATATAGGTTAGCTTCGGCATCTTCTTCCAGAAGAGACCCATCTTGCCACAAAAACCTGTTGAGGCAGTAACCAACCCTAAGAATTCACGAGCTTCTTGAAGTCTTTGATTAAGTTCTCTGCTGCCTTTCAGTCAGAGCTTACTGCTCCACCATACTTCACAATGCCATGGAGGCAGGTTCTTCTCGTAAAATTCTAGAACCACTCACGGCTCCCTTTAAATACTTCTTCAGTTGTTGATATCCTGGCATCTTATTAATGAGTTTGGCGATAATCACTCACAAATAATATCCATTAATGGTGTTGTTTCATTTATCCATATGAGAAGCAACATTTTTGAGAATATGTAGATATTCTTGCCACTCTCTTTGAAGCATCAATCTCCTTAGCATTGCCCTTGTTTTTGAAGTAAATGTTAATTGCTGATATTGATCGATGGTAGATGTGTGTGCTAGATCAGCCTTTTCCTGTGCGTGCTTGATT
Organism: Hetaerina americana; assembly: GCF_022747635.1. Classification (NCBI taxonomy): domain Eukaryota; kingdom Metazoa; phylum Arthropoda; class Insecta; order Odonata; family Calopterygidae; genus Hetaerina; species Hetaerina americana. The sequence goes on along the minus strand of NW_027286739.1, from coordinate 88,377 downwards.
CTTCCATGATTTTACTTTTCAATTCTACTGGATTATTTTTATTCAAAAATAGCTGTCTTATTGGGTATTTTTCTTCGGGGGCATTTTTTTAAACTATCACAAAAATATTGTTAAAAATGTGTTATCACTAGTGACACTAAGGTGCTATCAAAATGAGTGCTAAACACAAACTTAAGTAGCAGATGCTCAATCATTCTGGGAATTCCCCTCTCCTCATCACTCATGAGGTGAAGCTAAGTTACAAATACCAAAGTTTGGACAAAACTATACATTTACCTGAGGAAAGGGTGGTATTATTAGTTTCATGGTAGAACGGCAAGTAGGAATGCTTTCTAAAATAAACTGTTGGTTGAAAGTAATGCCTGAACGAAAGGATTCCTGATGGATACAGAGAAGGTAACCCATAAGTCCTGAAAACTAGCATCTTTGAATATTAGCCGCTAAACCCTAAAGTATGGAACCCTGAACTGGTGGAAAACCTGTGAAGACTTCGAAACAATTGTGCATCAGGAAAACACCAAATTTTACAAACATCTCTGAAATCCTATACCTATGAGTGGATACCCGCAAACAATTCTAAAACATTAGGAAAATGACCTTAATAAAATGTGAACCGATTTGCAGCACTTAATTATTCATAGTTATTTCTGAGTATTACTGGCAATTATAGTTACTTCAAAAATGTCATCCCTTACAGTAGAGATGAAGACATTATACATTGAATTTGGTAAATGAAAACTAGTCGACAGTCACATGCTACAATATAAAAAGGGCATGTGAAAAAATTAGAAGCAGTGCAAAGGAAGGCTGCCAGGTACGTTTTAGGGCGACATAGGCAGACCGACAGTGTAAGTGACATGCTAGGCTCACTAGGATGGGGGTCACTAAAGAACAGACGGAAGCTGAATAGACTGTGTGCCATTTTTAAAATATTGAAAGCTGACGGAGGCTGGAAAGAACTGAACGAGAGTGTAAATAAGCCATGTTATCTCGGCAGGAATGATCACCCGCTTAAAATCAAATACATGCCCCAAAGGACAAACACCGCCAAGTTTTCGTTCCTAAATATGGGAATCAAAGAGTGGAACCAGCTGCCTGATGAACTCTTTAAGCCCTTACCCAAAAGCATTAAATCATTTAGGCGTGAATGCAAAAGGTATACATGATGGGATTATTTAATGACACTATTTAATGGCGACTATTTAATGACACTGTGATATGTTTTAAGAATGACTACTGTTTGTTATATCATGTCATTGCCACCCGGCTTATCGCCTAACAGCAATGTATCCCAAATAAATAAATAAATAAATAACACAGAATTATTACAATTAATGTGAAACGAAGAATTTTCAATGTGAAAATGAAGATCATAGCAATTAATTACCCGGAGGTGGGGAAAACAACAAGAAAAAAATGAAAGTAGGACAAAAATTTTTTAATGGATTTTAGGACACAAAGCAGTGTCTCCATAAATGGATGGAATACTAAATGAAGAAATCAAAATGTGGGTACGAGTGATTATTATTAAATGATAAAAATTTGACGAAAAAAGGCTGAAATTATGTGAACACATGAGAATGATAAAGGAGGAGAGATGGTACTGGAATCCCATACTGAGGAGGACAGAGGCCAATACTGATTATGCAGGAAGGTGTGGTGTATTCAATGGGTGGCAGGGATTTACAAGAAAAGGGCTGACAAGAATGACAAGGGCTGCCAGAGATGAAAGCTAGGATGTAATAAACTCCATATGCTGTAGTCTGACTAGCAAATATGTATATGTAACACAACAAACGAGTGCAAATATACTTTTCAGAATGGAATTCATTGCATCAAAAAAGGTGAAATTAAAAGCAGGTTTTAAAGATAAGCATATTCTGAGTATGGGTTTTGTGGTTCAGCAAAACTGCAATTTTCAAATTTCACTCTGGATAGAAATAGCTTTTTTACTGTTAAAGTTTTTTTCTTAAAAAATATATAAAAGAAAACATTGTATGTCTTCAGACTCACCAGCCATCGGAGAAGAGTCATCCATTGGTTCTCACAGGTGGTCCAGGTTGGACCAAGTGAAGGCAGCATAGATGTACTTGTGGGACAAGTGATGATTCTGTTGCAGTATGAGAACACTGTAATATATTCCTGTTGACTAATATTATTTAAAACCTCTTAATGGTAAATATTACATTTCATAATACTGGTGAGTATTGATTAGGAAGAGTAATTAAAGCCTCTCATTCTAACATATGGGGTCAGTAGTATCTATTGATGAATGAGGAAGGAAAATGCAAATAATGATTTACATTGTAATAAAAAGAAAATATCGCACAGAGGAAAATACCCAGAGAATCTTATTGTTAAAAAAAGTTTGGAAACACAATAGTAGTTTTGGGGAAAAGTTGACTAAAATATAATAAGGTAAAAAAAATATAATCAAAGAATTAATCTGGTGAAAAATTCAACCAACAATCATAGGGAGGAATAATTACTGTGTGGACATAATCAACTAGAAGAAAAACATTTGGATCACAGTTCACATTCATGTTTATTTAATGTAAACTTTAGCAATACAAACTGCACATTTCTCATTTTCTAGTTGCAAAAAAAATTTACTGCAGACAGGGTACATATGTAGATCGAAACAAAGCGGCATAAAATTCAATAAGTGGTTTATTTTTTCAGCCATATTTCTAAATTTAGCATGGTTATTTTTTAATTATTAAAGGTACCGAAAGTCTACTATCATGAAATATGGGAATGAAAAATATGCAGCATTCCACTTGATCAAATTTTCCAAAAAAAAAACTATTGCCTTAAATTTTCCCTTAAAATCATGAAGTACAAAAAGGGAGTCCCCTCGGACAAATTTAGTGGAAGTCATACTAATATATAGTATTGTCTTGCCCAAAGCTTTAAAGCATGGTGAAACTATTTGTAATTTACAAAAGCCTACTATTTGGATTTCTACAAGAGATTTAGTTTAGACTTACGTGCTATTATCTATATCTTTGTTACTAACATTGCTATTATCAGTTATCTGAAATTTTATTTGAGTTTTTAATCCACAACCCTTTTTCTGTATCGAATCTAAATCTCCCTGTGCTCTTTTAATTCACATCAACAGGATCTTGATCTTGATAGAGGACTCCCATAATCTCCACCAAAGATGCAACATACAGCCATGCATTATTATCCAATTTTCTCCATAAGGTATGGTCAAGAGTAACTTCTCTTTACAAAAAATCCGAAAGAACATTTCTTAGAAGTTTGAGCATCTTGGCTACACATTCCTAAAAGTACAAGCCGACTCACCAGAAAAATACTTACTATTACTTATTTTTCCCGTATGAGACAGAGACAAATGATAGCCATCAGACCAGTATCAGTGGTTCGGACTTATTCCAGGCCATCTGGAAGAGGGTTTCCTAACTAAAGAAGCCGACAGATCTCTCCACTCCAAAAGGTGGAGATGGGGGAGGGGGGGCATTTTCTTGGGAAAGAATCCCATTTTGCAAACTGAATTTTGCTACTGTCGATAGATGTTGAGTTTTCTGTGATCTTTCCCTGTTGAATATTCCATTAATCAGTCATGGCACCCAGAAGATGATGTGTGTTCAGCTGTGACTCAAACGGAGGACGACAGTTCAACAATCCCCTCTCCTCGCCCACCATGCCTAGCACTTCCTCACTTGCTTTCCTTTCGGTCCATTTAACCTTCTCCACAGCCACATTTCAAAAGCCTCTTATCTACGGCTATCCTGCTCCAATGACCGTGTTTCCATGATGTACATAACTACACTCTATATCCAAGTTTTGAAAAGCCTTTTCTAAACATCCATACTCAACGTCCCTGTCATCAACTCCCTCCTACTTATGAAACCCTCTTCGCAAAATGCAATTCTTAAGTCCCTACTACTTTGACCATTTTGGTCCAAAACACTTCATAGATATGTGAACTGTTCAACCTGCTCTAGCTTTTGCCCTGCTATCCCAACGTTAAGCTTAGCCTTGTCTTTTTGGAAAATCACATAGCCTTTATTTTATTTACACTGATTCTCACCCCATATTTATCGCACCAAATTTGCAGTTCACTCAGCAATGCTTGCAACCCTTTGGTTAACTGACAAACTAGAGCTTGGTCATCAGCATAACTAACTGATTTTATGAATTCCCCGCAGACTTTCATACCTATCTCCAGTTCTTCTCATACCTCTCTAGCATTTCCTCCACATATACGTTGAACAGCACCGGAGATAATGGACAACCCTGCCTTACACCTCTTCCTAAAACTGCCCATCCTGACTCTCCGTTCCCTACTTGCACCTGAGCAGTCTGAGACATGTACAGGTTGCGGATCAGCCTCCTGTCCCTCCAATCTATTCTTATTTTCTGCAATATACTAATTAGTTTTTTCAATTCACTCAATCAAATGGAATCAAAATGCCTTTTCAAAATCTATGAAACAGGCAAATACATCCTGATTGTATTTATTCTATATTCCTCTCGATTAGTGCTCTCATTATTGCAATGGCATCATGTGTGCCTCTCCCCTACCTAATTATAAACTTATCATCCCCTAAATAATCATTAGCCCTGCTCTCCATCCTTTCATTGATGATGCTGTGAACCACTTTAGCTGCATGGGAAAGGTTTGTTCTGTAGTCCTTTAGTATATATAAATTTAATAAGAATATTCCAATTAAGGGGGAAAGTAGTAGCAATAGAAAGCTGATAACATATCTACTTAGTGGTTGAAGTCCATTATTACCCCTATAAATTCATACATGGTCCATCTGAGGTCTGTTTGCATTATGTCTACTTGACTTGCCCAGGCTGTAATGTTTTCATTATCTCCTTGCCTCGTGCTAAGCATGATACATGCATAAAAATCTACGGTGTACCAAATGGAATGATTTCTCTAAATGGTTCTAACTTGCATCCAAGTATGGGTCTGATCCCATATGTAACTTAGATCTTGCCTCTCCCATGACTTTTGAGGCTACAAAGTTAAAAGTTTCCCATTATTAGAATGCACCAAATCAAATGCTATTTTCCAAGGATTCCCTAGGTTTCTTCTTGTATCCCTCAAAGGTAACCGCTTTTATCTAATTGCAACCATTATACAGCATTAACTTTGGGTCTCAGCCCCTTGACTATCTGCACTTTGCGTCATCATATAAATTTTCTAAAACAATAACTATGCTTATGGGTAAGAAGGTTCTGAGTAAGACTCACTTTTGAGGAACTCCTTGCAGCAGCTGTCTTCAATTGGCTCTTTACACAGTCTATCAATGCCATCCTTCCCATCAGTTCCTTAATCGGGGCTAGTCCTTGACCTTTCCTTGGTGGTGGTCGTCCAACAGGGGTTCCGTGATCGCCCAAATCCTGCATAGGTCTCTTGATCATTATTGAATCCCATCTGCTACTCAAAAGGCCTTTTGGTAACCTCCCTGAAGATATGTCAATCCCACACCTGACAAAAGTTTGTCATTTCCAAAGCACGCCAGAACTATTTGAAATTAGTCTCGATTCGAGCAGTTGAATAGATTCTCCTTGGGGCTCATTGGGCACTTAGTAGAAACTCAAATGATCATTTTGCAAAGGTGTTTAATGATGAGGCTGATATTTAGAAGTGACCAGAATGGACTCCACTTCCAACTTTGATCTTCTTCTGTGCCCCACCACTGCCAGAGAATATACATGTATTATACCCAAACCAACAAGATACTGTAACCCAAGGAGTAGAGGGTGTTTTCTAACTGGCCTACGTTCTTCAAAATATGATAATTTTATCTTCTTATTCATGTTAATTTCTCAATATATCAAGAACCTGTACTTTAAATTCATAATTTAAGCCAGCTGGTGAAGGGTCCCCAACAAATCTGACAATAAGAAAATAGGAAGTCCTGATCAAGACCACTGCATTCTCCAAAGAAAAAAGGTAAATGCAATTCCCAACTACAGAATAGCAAAAGAATACAAATAAAGAAAAAAGAAGAGAAATATATGAGGAGGGATTACTTGAGGGGTGGGCAGGAGGATAACACATAGATTACTTCCCAGCTTTTTTCAGTTCAGTTCAACTTTTGAGAAGAACAATAAATTCCCCATTTGCTCTCTCTCGTACACTATCACTTCACTTTTATACACTTAGTTTCACCATTATTCACTTCTAAAGTAGTAATTAAAACGTTGTCTAATACAATCATCCCAGTTCATTAACCACTTTTGCAGGGTGATCCATGAACAGGTTTTTATTTGGGAAGCAAGAGCCATCCTGACAACAGTCATATTTCCCCATCCATGATCTCTTTACATTAATGGCTTGCGACGATCCCTGCCCAAATATCAACTGATCTTTAACAATATTAATTTTTCTTCCTATTCAATTTTTTCTGATACTTAGTAGGTACTACTGCTGCCCAATTCGGAGTTAAAACTCATTGATCTAAAATCATTTCATTCCAGAGCACACAATTCCACACCTAGTTTTACAGCTCGTTGAATGCTGACGCATACACTGACTTTTCCAAATAAGACTGCATACATCCACTTATAAATGCTACAACTTATGCTATTCACAGTACACCAGTGATCAAAGTGAGGGAGAGGTTTTGAAATGGTCCACATAGTTTAGAAACAAATAATGTAATAATTAATTTAATTTCAATAACACTACACACCTCTTATTCAAAAATATTTACAGAACAAATTGATCACAACTATTATCAACATTTCAATATCCATCTTATAAATCTGATCTAACTTTGAAGCCAGGTCCATATGGCTCTTCTTTTAAAGAAGTCAGGCCTCCAGCAGGTTCAGCAGCAAACCTTCCATTCCTGAGGAAACATATCGAGAACATATTATAAATAACACAGCAGCAGACTTCTTAGGATTACGATAGTCATTTCTTTAATTTATTTAGTGTCATAAATGGTCATAAAGCATTATCATATTTGCTCATATATTTCATTTTTTGCTATTGAACACACGTGGTCTGTGCAATAAATGCGCGAACTAGTGTAATCTGGTGGCCAAGATGCAGAGACTATAGCCCCGCCAACTAGCGGCTCTAGTAGCCAGAGACCCAATGATCTGTTTGTGCTTGGTGGATTGTCAAGCTGTGCGTATGGTGCCAGTTATATTAGTTCCTGTTGTCCTTGTTCTTACTGTTTGTCGAAAATAATAATTGACGAAATGACAGAGCATCGAATCATCAAGTTTTTGGTGAAGTCCTGTAAAGGTTATCAAGAAATTACTGAAATGTTGACAGTTGTTTACGGTGATAATGCTATGAAGAAAACATCCGCTTTCAAATGGATTTAGCATTTTAAATATGGCCGACAAGACGCAAGGATGATGCCAGGCCAGTTGAACCTTCAACCACCTGTTTTGATGAGAACATTGATCATGTGCGGTCCCTTGTCCTAACAATAAATGCCGAGTTCTACCTAACAGTTCTCGGTGTTAGAGAGGTTGCATGCATCGTGAGCGACCAAATTTGACTCAAGGCGCTGGATGGATCCTTCACCATGACAATGCACCTGCAAATTCAGCATTGATTGTCCATTTTCTGACAAAAAATTCAATCGCCATCCTTAATCATCCTCCTCATTTGTCAGATCTCGCTCCCTGCAACCTTTTCCTGTTCTCAAAATGCAAAAATGTGATGAAGGAGACATCACTAGGAAGACGTGGACACAATAAACCAAGAAACAATGAGAAAACTAAAAAGCCTAACTGCCGAGGACTTCCAAGGGTGCTTTAAACAGTAGCACTTATTCCATCTTCATAGCAAGAAGATGGAATAAGTGCATAGCAACTAATGGAGAGTACTTTGAAAGGGACAAAATCAATGAAAACTAAATGTTGCAAATTAATGTTTTTCTAGCCTCAAGTTCGCGTATTTATTGGACAGACCTCATATTCAATTTCAAGATTTTCAGTCATACCAATAATTGAAGAATGGATGTTATGGCTGATATATATGAAGAAACACTTTTCTTACAGATGTGCTCATTTAAAAAACATGATGGTATCTATGGTTACATTTTATTTTAACGGGTAGCTGTCTTCATTTTTTCAAAAAAGAGGAAATTTTTACTATTTTTGGTCTAATTTTAATTCAAATCAAGTAAATCGCATGCTAAATTTCATTTTCATTCAGCACATTCAACCTCCCCATTTCAACAAAAGAATTTTAATGTAAAATCATTTTCATTCTAGATCCATCAATAAAATTTTCACAATATTTTTTATATTCGATTTTCAAATTCAATGATTCACTTGATATAAAACAGAAAAATAAAGCATTGTACTGTGTTTTAACATAAAAAAATCCATGCAAAATTACTAATCTTAATATAAGACATATTTAAAAAAACATATGCTCCCCAACCATCACGAAAGTGAGTGACTGACCAAAAACATAAATGTATAGCAAGTGTCTGAAATTATCCCACTCTGTGATGAGTGCTGCGATGGTGCTATTGAATATTTTCCAGGGTGCGACAAATGAAATTACCTGATTTTCCTCCTCCTCACTGTCTCTATAGGCTGAGGGATTTTTACTTTTAGTTCGCACTCATCAGAAAATATAATACATGATGATTATATTGACATAAATCAAGTGTTTGAACTCAACCCACATTACCATACATGCTCATTAGACAAAGGGATTTTAAAATTGACATTTTTCGCGTACTCATTCGGGACTAAGAAATGAGCAATAGAAACTTCGTCTGAGTCTGACTTACTCGAATCATTCTCTAATCAAAATATCGCCACCTTTTAAAATGAAATACAGAGATATGACTATTGCAAAAGATGGGTGTGTCTATCCTGAACACTACATTTCTATTTTCAACATGAAATCCACCATAAAGTACTCTACTAATATTAAGAGAAAATTAATAATTACTATTACCACTGGTGAGTACTTCATGTGATACCCACCGCCACAATTTCCTCGACAAATTACTGCATTTCCCGGACAAAGAGAAGTGCCTTTACACAATAAGATGCAATGTGATTTTTCAGGTTAGAATTTACAAAAAATATTTAAAAAGGAACAAAATATTTTAGTGTTAACAATTATTCCGAAGAAAATTGAATTTTTACATTAAAAAATTATAAGATATATCAACGTTTATTCGCTGTAGAATCCCAGAAATTCATGATCACTGCTGCTGAATCATTTCCACAGTTAATTTCACTTTCCTCATACACTATGCCATCTTTACTTCCATCTAGTGCATTACTATTTACCCAGTTTAATAAAGACATTACGATAGTCTCACTTTTAACTTCTACCTAGGACTTTTTCAACCAATCACAGACCCCAGAAATTGATGGCCATTCATTCTTACCGTCAGTGTGACATCATGAGTTGATGTCTTATGCTCACCTGTCACTAACTTTCTCACTTAAATTACAATTATTTTTTATTGAAACAGTAATCCCATTCTACCTGTGATTTATGTCCAATTCTTAAAATGTTCCTAAACTTTGGACAAGCCTATGCTAAATCTGTCTATGCCTGGGAAATAATACTCAATGTAGTATATATGTAGTAAGTATACTCGGCAAATCAGCTTGCGTAAAAGTTGAAGTTATGCCAATACATTGCAGGCTTATTTTAGAGCTTATTTTGGGGCAAAAAAAAGTGTATATTATTGGCTGGGAAATAAGATAGCGATTTTTATGAGGTTTGGGACAGGCAACTTTCTGATTTCCCCCCCCCCCCCCCCCCCCCGATAAAACCCAATTTTAAATTTGAAAAAACTCTTATTCCTCCAAATTAAAAGATTTTGTACTCTTCCACAGACTATTTTAAGAGATGACAAGTTTCACTGACTAATGGTATCATTTGTTACAAATTTCATTATTCAGCACCGGAATATATATGCTCAGGATATAGGAGAGGGGAATGTCTATGTTTGAAGGTCAGGGAGTAAGGGAAGAGGCGGTGGTGCCGTGGCTATGACATGACATGGGAAAGTTGGAGGCAATCAGGTGCATGCACGTTTTCCCCCTCAAGGTTAGTTCCTTGGCAGGGAGTGGAGAGGATTGTGGGTACTTTTGCTCATTACAAAGGATTTTTTTGGCAAATGCCACGTGTTTGTATTTCTATTTGCTTGAGTGTTTCCATTTTTAATCCCTAAGGAAGGATATGCAGTATTTTGGGGTTAAAATTGCTATTGTGGTTAAATTCTATGAGGTGTTTTCCAGAGAGGATATTGGAATTCTGATTTTTGTGACGCATTTCATTCTTTGGCTCGCATCTTGAAATTTCTCCCTGCCTGACCAACATTAAGAGATGTTGCAACTATCACATTTCGATTTATAAATGCCTGATTTGAGAAACATTTTCAGTTTACCTTAGTCATTAGATAAAAGTTAGGATAGAGTGAGGGTTGGGTGAAAGGCTGCTTTGAGTGAGGTAGGTAGGTGATTGATGATCTTATAGGAGATAATTTCGAGGGAACGGATTGAGCACCACTTTTGAGTCTTTTGATTCAACAGAAAAGAGGAGGAAATACTATTCACGGCCATTGCTTTTTGCTTTTTCCGAAGTATTTTCTTCAACTATATTAGTGCTGCATTATTAATGATATAAACCACCAACAATGGGTTTTAAATTTCAATATTCCTCAAGTATCATTCAAAGGTCATTCTTTGAGACTGCTTTCATGCAAACATGAAGTAAAAAACAAATGAAATCACAGGGAATGTGAGCAACCCTAATCATATACCAAGAACCATGTTTTAGAAAAGCTTACCTGGGACCAGGCTTAGGAGTTTTACCAGCTCCAAGTTCATCCAGAATTTCCTCCATATCCTTTACCGTTAAGTCCTCCTGAAAAAGAAAAAACAAAATATATTAAATGAATCATAACTCACACAATGATTAACACTTAGATTTTTGAACAAGGAGTATTTCTTTTTTATTTTTCTGACAGGAGTAATTTTTTTACTCCCTGTAGCTTAAACAGCTAGTTGCAATAGAGAACACAATATATCATTGCATGTAAAATGAAACCTCCAATGCATGGCAATTGAAATAAACCCTGAATTCAAGTGATCATTATCAAGTACAGACAGATAAACATACAAAATTCAAATCCTTTAATTTGCTTGACAAGCTCATTTTCATCATATTTTTTCCCCTAAGTTTCGTTCATGATTGGTAAGGTTTGATAATACAGAAATATTATGTAAACTGATCCATTAAACTTATTTTATAGCTAGTAAACTGACATTTGAAGTGTACATTGCAGAATTTTTAAATTGCTCATCTGAAAATTATTCCTCTGACATGGAAATCTGAACTAAATGATAGCCATGCCTTTTTTTCCCTGTCGAATCAGATATCTTTAATCACTCAAATTATACCACAGCTGTTACTTGGCTTAAGATACAAGCTATTTTCTTTTCCTGCAGATTAATATTTCTTTGAAAAAGTTGAATAATACAAAAATATTGCAAAAGTAGAAACTCCGCAAAACTTTTATGCGAATATAGGCTCATTGGAAATCCTCCAATATAAGAAGTTTTAACCCAATTTTTCAGCATTGGGCCTTATTATATTCACATAAATTTACCCAGTCTATGAACAAATTAGTGCTGCTTAAAATATTTATCTCAATAAATTTCTGCAAGATATTTACAAAACATAAAAATACACTCTTGAAAGAATTTATTTCTCCAAATACCAATGCAACACCAACTAAAAATTTGCATCTTTTGCAAGGAATCACTCCCAAAACATATTTGAGGTTTCACTGCATGATATTGACATTATTTCATGGAAATGAGAATGACATAAAAAGGTTTTTGAAATCTTTCAACCAGTACAAAGCTAGATATTATCAAACCCATGATAGAAGCATTCAGCAATAGAGCACTTTAGAGATGCAATTTTGAAGAAAAGAAAAAGATTACAAATTAATCTAATATAGCCATTATAATGACTAATCTTCATGGTACATGGGCACTTCACTACATCTTAGAAGAGATGGTGCTCCTAATATCAGAAAAGGTTTGCTTTTTGAGAGCCTTGTCTCCCACTAGACTGCTATTTAAGCTTCAGCTATATCAATCACATGATTTCCTTTCATAGTCAATTGAAGCAGCAAACTTGTTTGTTAAGAAACATAGGAACGATTGAGTTTTACATGGCGATTAAACTTCTATTTGCTTAACATCAAAAAAGATCAAAGCAGCGCAGGATGAAGTTCATGGCACATCTTCTCCTCCATTTGCAACTGTTTAGATTTGGGCAGATGAGTTTAAACATGGCCATACATCCATACATGATGAATATCGCTTGGGACGTCCAAAAGAAGTGACTTCCTCCGAAATGATTGAAAAAAATCCACGACATGGTTTTGAGTGATCATAAATCAAAGTTTACAAAATACACAAAAAGCTACTAGCTACAGGCAAATCACAAGGTACACTGTTTTCATTTTGAAGGTAAAATTGGGAGTGAAAAAAAACTTGGCAGGATAGCCACCATGTGTGCTCTCATTGGAGAACAAACAATCATGTGGTAAACTTGAAAATTTTTGGTTTGGGGATGGAAAGGCTGGTTTGGTAATTTTCCATCTAAATTCAGACAAGTTTCTGCAATAATACATAACTGTGGACTGAACATGGGTACACAAACACACACTATGGACAGTCAAAACAGTGGGTTTTTAAAGGCAATTTGGCTCCGAAGAAGAAAAAAGCAGTGAAATTGGCCTAAATGGTGATGGTCATGGTTTTTTGGATGTACACGGAATGATCAACATTGATTATTTGCAAAAAGGGCACATAATAAATGAAGAGTATTATGCACTGTTATTGCTCTGGTTGAGCTAAGAAAGAGAACAAAATGCCCTTATTTGGCAAAGAAATAATTCCCTTCTATCAAGACAATGTACAGGTACACACCTGAGCAGTTTCGATGGCAAAAATGATGGAATTAGAGTTCAAATTATTATAGCAACCACTTTATTCACCAGAGTTGACCCACAGTGACTTCATTTAATTTCCAAAAATGAAAAAAAGGCTTAGCAGAAAACGATTCATGTCAAATGAGGTCATCACCAACCCAGATGCCCATTAAAGGACCTTCCAAAACCCTACTTTTTAGGCAGCTTAAAATAGTTCGAGAATTGCCGAGATGCATCAACTATAAGTAGATTACACTGAAAAATTAAAAAAAAAACAAACCCAAAATTATTTTTTATTTATTTCCAAGGAAATAATTTGAAAATTTTGATTTTACCTTAACTAATGTGGCATTAAAATTTGTTGTCTCAGGCGTAACTTTGTGGAATTTGCATAACATATTGAAATGTAATGAAATAATTGACTTTGTAATTCCACACACTTTATTTAAAAACACGACCAGGTTTCGACGTTGAACGTCATCATCAGGTACAGGTACATCAGGCTCCTGATGATGACGTTCAACGGCGAAACCTGGTCGTGCTTTTAAATAAAGTGTGTGGAATTACAAAGTCAATTATTTCATTACATTTCAATATAGTGTGGCATTATTTCACTTGCTAAATCAACTAAACCATGGAACAATTTCAGAGTGTACAAATAATTTGCCTTGATCGGGATTTGATCATTGTAACTGCCGAGTCACTAATTATAAGCACCATGAATTGATTTCTTTGGTCAATATCTCTGTGGTTTCTTGAATATCAAGTAGCATACAATGCCATTGCTCGCAAAGGGCTTCAAAATCTGACCATATGTCAACTTCAAACAATATGAAATCATCGGATAATATTTGGCACACTTTTATTATAAGATAGCCAAAAATTAAGCTACACACATTGCCATATGCTTCATGGGACCATTATATAGATTTTCAGGCCATATGCATTAAATTGGTATGAAATCACACAAAAAACCTACATAAATTTGAAGAAACTAAATGAACTGGCATCATCAGAATCAACTTAGGATCCTGGTAGATGTCCCAAAAGCAGCACACACACATTCTTCCACATCAACAACCATCATCACTCAATTTTAACACAATTACTATGACAAATGTTAATATCAATGCTAAAATTAGAAAGAATAGTCCGTAAACAGATAGGTGATACAAATGCAATTAGTTGAGAAAATTGCATTGCAAGCTGTTTGTAAGTGAGTATATTTAAGTTTCTCAATGCTCTAGTCCACTGTTTTTTATTAACGGCCAAAAGGAGAGAGAAAATGAAAGAGATCCAAAAAAGCTGGAGACTCGGCTAGATAACCAGGCACCCCAATACTTAAAAAAATTAAAGCATAGGCAAGGAGCACATTTAGGTGTTATGTCGAGGCAACATGGTAGGCATAAGGCTTATACACGATTGGTACCAGTTGAATCATCAACGACAATACCATGAGGCAGAGGAGGTAGAGGACCCTTCTAATACTTGGAAGTAAAAAAATTAACTGCAGCTATATTCCTCCATTTTGAGGCAATTAAATAAGATTGTCAGATAAGTTTGTAAAAGTTTCAAAAAAATTACAATAACTCACAAAGCTCCACAGCATGATGGGATCATTCTCCTCTGCTAATGGTTCATTTTACTTGAAGTGCCAAAATTCAGAATTAGTACCCTTGAATATTTGTATGATGTGCTGCAATTACTTTTGAACAACTAGCTGAGCACATAACTATTTGATTATGCAGCATCAATGAAAATGGCTGTCACTTGATATATGTCAGACTTACACAATGACTTAGCTATCTCTCTGAAAAGGAGATTTTTTTTAAGAATTTACCCAAAAAATGTTTGACCCTATAGATTTAGACAATTTTGGCTTCCATATGAAATTAAAATTTCCAACACATTTCCAGATATCTTTCCTTCATCTCAAAGTAATCAAAATGGGTATGCACCTTATATGGGCGTGCATGGTATCTAGGTTTATACAGCAAGGTCTGCAATAAGTACAACAAGCATGCAACTGACATAAAAGGCATTACAATTTCATTATTTCATGAAAGAATGCTTTTGAAAACTGCATTCCATCAACTGAACAGGATTTGGCCAACTTCTTGAAACATAACGTAACCCTTAATAAAATCTGTATTTACAAACATAATTGCTAGACCCTCCATTGATGCATTCTAAGCACATTAATTTCATTGATTCTCCATCTACCTCCACAGTTCATTCACACCACAAATTACCAACTGAAATGCCTGACTAAACCCTACCTTCCAAAATTTATTCCATCAAAGGAAACTTGGGAGCCTTCAAACATGTGAACCCTTCACTTCTTTCAAATCTAAAATTCACATTTTTCCAGGATAAACGAAAATGGACAACTGATGCCAATTGACATTAGATAGTAGCTCAGTCCTATTACTTGTAACGATGTAACTAATAACTTACGTAATAGTTGTCATTGACTTGAACCATTGGAGCATTCACACATGCTCCCAGACATTCAACTTCGGCCAATGTAAACTTTCCATCTGGAGTGGTCTCGCCATTCTTAATATTCAGCTTCTTCTTGATGCAATTCATTATGCCATCAGACCCCTGAAGCCAGCAAGGTGTAGTGGTGCACACCTGCAGATGATATTTCCCAACGGGCTTTCTAAAAAAAAGGGAAACGTGAAGAAATTTGTACCAAATTTCTTGAGGTGGAAGAAACTCGCAAATGAAGGAAGATTAAAACAACGCTGATAGCGGATTAATTTTGAACAAAGCATTTTAAACAACTTTTAAAAAATATAGGGATCCCCTATTTGAATCTTAAAATTGTCCGTCTCTAGAATTCTATTTCGACGAAGAATCATACTTCATTAATCACTAAGTAGGGGATAGCAGATATTCTCCCATTATGCACGCCACTCAGTCAACTTGTAAAAATGATGGTGCCTGGGAAATTGAGACATTCGACCGCGATAAATGCATGCCTGGGAAATTGAGACATTTGACAGCGATAAATGCATGACCGGCCTGTCACTGCAAGCCCCTAGCCACAATGATTTTCAAGAACCAATGATATCCATTCAACCGTGAAACGAGAGTTATCGCTAAAGAAATTGAATTGAATACTGAAACAAATCTCCTTAAACCTTCACAAAAACAGCCACCTCCTGTTATATTATACCATAACGATGGATCATTGTTGGACCATGCCATCTTTTCGGGGTTAAATTTGAATAGCCAAAAAGTATTAAGGAGGAACAGGACTGACTAAATTACAGAAAGATTCTTCTGCGGTAAGCCTGATCTTTGTGTGCTGCAATGTGTAGAATAATTGAATTTCCACTATTCCTTGTCTTCCGGATTGTATATTTATTAGACCATTAGGTTGATGAATTTTCTTCAACTTTGTAGGTAATTTCTGCAGACATCACTTGCTAAATTTTTAGTATTTTCGAGTCCTATGTCATTTGAATGAACGAACAGAAGAATCAATACGCTAATATGTGAATTATTCAACATCGTATCTTAAAGCATTAAGTTACCTATTGAACATCGTGTAGAAAGTTGCGACTTCATATACTCTCATTTTTGGCATCTTGAGCATATCAGCAACTGCGTGCATCGCGGAAATAGGAAGCCAACCATGCTGTCTCTGAGCAAGGTCTAGCAGAGGTATTACAGCAGCGCGCTGATGGCCATCAGGATATATTGACATAATAACTTCTGCTCGCTGCAATATCAATGAAAAACTGTTGTACATACCAAGATTGCCCAGTCATACAATAAAAGGAGTACCCAGTAATACCCATACCTTTTTATTTTCGCTGGTGAATTCGAATGGAACGTCTGAATTGTTTTCTGGGGAGTCTCGATGCTACAATCCCATTCAGAAAAAAATAAACGTAAAACATGACACACCATAAATTACTTGAAAACGAGAAACAGTCAAAATATGTGAAAAAATACTTACAACAAAGAGATTTTCGGAGTGTGTCGCAGCCGTAGTTTGCAAAGGTCTTGCATTTCGAAGCTAAAGTAGAAAAATACTCATAGTTACACTAGAAATAAATCAAGTTTTTCTTGGAGACAAAAAGTGGCACTAACCGTACTAACGATGATGGACCCGATGTTTCTCGCGTTAGACAACATCATTCACACTTTTAAGCAACCGTACACCCTAACACTCGCAATTTAAGACGAGAACGTCGACCAGATGAGCTACTTCCAAAAACAAATGCTGAGAGCAAATAGCGAATGCAGCGCTACCATGGGTTTTCCAAATCAGTTATATTCCCGCTAAATTTAATGCGTCGCGTTTCGTGACCAAGGTTTAATAGTGAACGTTATAACATCAAAATTTTCATTACGAAGACGAAAAAGTATGAAAGGCACACCACACAATTCAGTAAAAGCACTAATTTGGCATGTCAGTTTAACTTTCATTTTACTTTTTTGTAAATTCATACATTAGCGTACAATTTTTGAGCGACAGGAAAGGTTATTAAGAGGAATAATTAAAGTGATACGTGTCGGAGGGATGGTGCGTGGCCAATTTTAATTACTTAAAAAAATAATATGGGGAGAGCGATTGATGCATTGTTAACCTGTAACCTAAGCCTTACACTATGTGAGTTGGGTAGACAATTTCATCTTGAATGTTCTCCCCTGAAACATTCACCTCCTACGTAAAAGAGTAAAGTTAATGAGACATTTTTGTCATCTGCGACAAACTGAGTAGACCAAGACATCTATACTGACCTTAAATCAATGTTATAAGTCACCTGTTCTCGATAATAAACATACATGGGGTTGGACTTGGGAGAACAGGGGTCGACCACCCATTCCCCTCTACTGATACTTCCCTTGGATAGTAATTGTGGACAAGCGTCCAGCTGGAATGTATAAAAACCAGAGCCTGAACCAGCCCTGGGGTGTAGTAAAGGGACAAATTTTTTAGAGGCATTCATCTCCATTGTATTCTATACACAAAGCTTTTCTTATAACAAACTGCCCACAAGAATAACTTATTCTTTAAAAGTCATACCTAGACTACATTTAATCAAACTTCAATGGTATTAATTATGGTATCGTTGGTCTTTAAGAATTTCCAATTTTTTCCTGTGAATGTAGTTAGTAGATTTATCAACGTTAGCATACACTGATGTTTTCTATTAATTATGTTAAATTGGACATGAAAATAGGAACAAGATAAGAAATGATTGTTACTCACCAGGAATCTATGCTTATACAGTATGCATGGCGGAAACCAATGATAACTATTGAGTAATCCCAAAAACAAAAATGAAATACTTAAGTACATACAATGGAGTTACTCATGCAGGATACATGAAAATCCAGAGAAAAGAAGGAAATAGAATGCCTCTCTGATGGAACATGGAGCAAATTAGCAACCATTTTCTGTACATTTCACCAATATTTTTGCTAAAATTAATGGTGGGGCTTCTGACAGTAGCACAAGGAATACAAGTAGCATATTAAACTTGTGAAACACCGTATTTACCCAATTAAGTTCATCCTCCAAATCCTCACGCAATAGAATGTTTTAACGTGAAATTCATGCATGCATGGTTCAATCACAGTTCCTATTCTTGGGAACAATTCATTTTGCCATGACGACATTTTTCATTTAAGTTGCTTATCTTGTGCATAGATTGGCCCTAGAGTTTATGACCAAATTTTAGTCAAAAAATCCAAACTATTCATGACAACACACAGTAAATAACAACTTGAGCTTAAATGTAAGAAAAATAACATTTTAAACATATAAAATGAATTTTTGGAAAGCATTAAATACTCATACTTAATATCATGAAATTTTAAAATTGATATTGCTTGAAAATGACTCACGCTGTAACGTTTGGACTCCCTTTCAAAGTCATAGTTTACTAAGATGCAGTCACATAATTTAATATATATACATCTTTATATATATATATTATATATATATATATATATATATATATATATATATATATATATATATATATATATATTATATATATATACACAAACACTATTTAATATTTAGGAGTAAATGTACAAACTTTTACTTGAAGTTGCCTTCAGAGCACTCACCATGGGATGATAAGCACTTGACCCATAGCTCATACTTTCAGAATGCTTCCTCATTTTCTGCTTTCCCCCTGGATTTTATTAACTGAAACAAATCTCTTCACTTTCAACTCTGGAAAAATGCAAAATTTGCAATGGACCACGTCCGGTGAGTTTCATATTGAAAGCATCACCAAACCTTGGGAGTATTCAGTTGAACCATCAGCATTTCATAGTAAGAAACCACTTTGAGACCTTTCCGCATTAAACAATATGATTGGGAGGCAAAAATACAGTTACCTAATGGGGAGTCCATGAGTAATGCAGGCAGGATTATAAATGGGAGTAGAACAGGAAGTGATATATCTTCTGTTTGTTCCTATATTGCTCCAGCCACTAGTTTTACCCTGATTTCATGCAGGCTCAGAGAAAATATTTAAAGAGGCAGCCGAAGTGCCCTTCTCTATATGAGACAATTAGTTGCGGACAATTTTGTACTCTGATGAGAACTGGGAGAGAGGAGAAAAAAATAATTAATTTTAAGCATAATGAAAGGGCAAAAACATCAACACTATCCAAATTGGTTTTGGCTAGGTATGGTTTGCTGATCAGTAGTTGATGATAGCAAATAAAAGAGTTATATTTATGGAAAAGCACTGAGAGTAAATTTTAAACAAATGAGGGAATTAGAAGTGAGTGAAGAAAATCTTTAGAGTGAATTTCATAGGTGGAGAAAATGGTGACATTGAAAACAATGCCTCATTAAACAAACATAAAAGAATAAATGTATCTTATTCCAAACTAACAATAAACTACTCAACAATTCAGTAAGTATGTCCAGTTATCAATTCACATGGCAACAAGGAACTTATAGAATTAACAGGACCCGGTATGATTTCATGGAACATTTATATCGTTTATTAAAAATTGAAAAACAATTGTACTGCTCACAATTTGGGTTTTATTTCAATCACATAACAATTGGGCAGAGGTCTGAACAGAAAGAAAGGGGTCCACCAGAGTGAGAAAGGTTCAAGAATCATAATGACATTCATAGCAAGTTCAGAACCTCATTTTCCACAATCAGTGTGAATGTTGGCCTTCCTCTCACTTCAGGCAATCATCCAGTTCACAGATGCCCATATATGTTATGGCTTCTTCATATTTATTTTTACCACCAGTATTGATCAAGGTGGATTTTTTATAGATCCAGAGACTAAGCTCCACCTAGTATGACACTAAGATGTCCCAAAATCATGTATTAAATTAAACCCATTAATTTAGCTCTGCATATTTTCTATTTTCATTAATTACATCCAGCATGCTATCTTCTCTTCCCTTCATCTAACTATCAAACACTTTCTCCACGGTGAAATTCTATATATTTAGTTTTGCATTCATAATTAATTATATTAAGTATATAGACCTGTATTTTTTACACTAACATTATGTTAGTATAAAAATTGACAAGATTCCTCCAACCTGTCTTTTAATGTATGTTATTTCTGTTGCCTATTTGTCCTCATTACTAGGACTAGATGCATGTTGTAAAACAAAATATTCAGCATATATTCCAATGGTTTCATTTAGAACTAAAAAAACATAATGTTAAACCACAGTAATCCTGAAACCTAATAGCTGGTTTGATAGGCGATGGTAGATCTCACCTAATATTAAGCCCAACAGCACATGAAATTCACATATCGGAAAAGGAGGGGGGACACCAGGGTTCCTTCAATTGTGTCACCACTGGTTTCCCAAGAAGACCTGGTGCCCAAAATATTACAGTTTGGGTGAAGTTGAGGGTGCCCAGTTTTGATCTGGCCTGGCCTTAGTCAGTATTCCAGCACTCTACTGGACTACCAAATCCCCAATAACAGTGGGACCTTGCACAATGAGTATAATTCATTCTGGAATCATTCTCGCAAAATGAAACAATACTTTCCATAAAAATTAATGGAAAACAAGTTAATGCAAACATTCAATGCCAAAAAAAAATAAATTAAGTACAAGATTTATTCAAAAATTATATGAACATTGTATAGGATCATGAATCATCTTCATCTTTTCTTCTATCATGGAATGAACTAACCTGGAATGCAAATTAAATTTGTAGAAAACAAAAAAGAAACAAAATAATTAGTTCAGCAATTATGATATACTCCTAATTCTTTTTTCCTAGAAAGATATCTATAGGCATCGGCTCATTTCAAAATTTTGTGAAAATGTAACACAACATTATCATTTAATGAATTTTTAGAGCACATAGCCACTGCCTTAATAGAGTGATGTTTCTCATTACATGATACAACAGTTACCCACTTGTAACTATTGTGTAGATATTCTGGTTACTCTCTTTGAAGCACCTATCTCCTTAATTTAGCCCTTGAGGATAGTTGAAATTGCTGATGTAGACAAATTGAATGTACATGCTATTTCAGCACCACACTCACACCTTCCCATTGCTTTTCAATGATTTCAATGTACATTTCTACAGTTATTTTTATTCCCCTGTGGCTGTCTTCTCCTGGATTTTTCTTCATGGAAATCTTTCAAACCATATACAAAATATCATTAAAATTTACACAAAAATATTACATATAATGTCTGGACATAAAATTGGAAAAATGTATTAACACAAGCGACACTAAGATGCAAACAGAGCAAGTGCTGAACACAAACTAAAGTAACAGGCACATAACAATTCCCCTCCCCTCATCACTAATGCAAAAAATCGATTGTTACACGAAAATTTCTAAAAAAATATTTTCACTCACTATGCAAGGTGCTCGTTAAGCAAGTTTAACTGTAACATATAATCCAGCACATTATATTACCCTCAGTTATTGCTGCAACTACATAGGGTGCTAGAATGAGGCCCCAGGGACTATGTTGTAATTGACAATGAATGAATGTCAACTGTGGTTGATTTTTAAAAATAAAATTAAAAAATCCAAACCAGAACTATTAAGAGTTGAAGTCTTTATTGGGAAAACTATTTTACAGAAGAGCGTTGGTACAACATACGAGTACACAATCCTATAATGATTGACAAAGAGAGGATAGCAAATAAATGCATTGTTGAGAATATATGGAATGAGCACATCCCTCTTAAAACATTTTGTGACACTTGAGAACCATGCCCTTCTGCACGAACAGTTTCAGTCAAACATAAAATGTAAAAAACAATACCTTATTGAAACTTGCATGACATTGAGGTTCATTGATAAATGTTTCAGTCCTGTGGAAGGCAATGTTCGATGCAAATGCAGATTTGAGACAAATACTAAAAAAATGCCTCATTCATGTATCAGCTCTCCAAAGTAGGCAGTTATGGATACCAACTTTTTCCCAAGGAAATTTTGCTCAATCTCCACCTGACCACCTGGACCAGCAAGCATTACGACCTAAAAAGAGAAATTTTACCATCAGAATCAAATTAGATTTCTTGTCTTTGTCTGGGTTTAATTTTGGTTTCTGATAAATTTCTTCCATAAAATTTGTTTTTAAAGGAGAATCTTCATTATTTTATTTTTTCAGGAATTAAGTCTTCGAGTCAATTCTATCATTACCTTGAGGCTGTTGGTCAGCTTAGGATTTAACATAGCGATCTACGGAGACAAACACATTACTAATGAAGTCATTAATTCAGTATTTTAATTCATGAACTTAGCATAAAGATTTTAAGAAGTGTTACTTTATGGGAAATCATATATAAAGCTGAAACAATTTCCGGAGAAATGCCATAAAAAATATTACATGCAGGCACCTATGCTCACCTAACTCTAATTGTCATAATGTTTCCATACATGCAACAATTAACTTACAAATATTGGCAAAGTGCATTTCAGCAAAAACAACATTCTTGGTGGAATTACCACCCAAGTCATCAAACTCAAAGTGACAAAACACACGTATATGCTGAAAACTGTGGCTTATTGAACATGATTTTTCTTAATATTCAACAAAATGGACTTTCAGTGGGCAAATCTCACTCAGGTTAGCTTCCATGGAAGTTCAACTCAAGTTAAAATGACAAATGATAGGCAATTATAAGATCTGGGATAAAATTCTCATCAAAGTAATTACCCTGGCTTGATAAAAAAAGCCAGAAAGATAACCTTAGTTGATTAAGGAAATTAAAAGTCATTTAATTTTTTTAGGTTTTAACATTTTTGAGCCTCTACCCTTAAAAGCAAAGCGAAACATTTTGCAAATACTATTTTTACATTATCTTCAATATGATTTCTGGAAAAGCCTCAGGTTAAATCCTCAATTACCCCTTGTGGGGACATGATTAATGAAAGAATGATAATTTTAATGCACGATGAAGAAATTTATCCTTACAAAATTCAATCATAGGGCAAGACCTATGATTGAATTCACCTTTTCTAAATTCACCACTTATATGTGGCACGGGAAAAAATTCAGGCATTATATTGAAATCTCCTCACTATGTGAAGATAATGGTGCCATATATATTTTGACAGTGATGCCATATATATTGAGAAAATTCTTGACCATATCTAATGCAACCTAACCCCCATACCTGTTTAAGTGGAGTTTTTTGATGAGATGGCTGAAGAAAATGAGATTGGGAGAAGTGTGCCAGTGAGCTAGATTTGATTACCACTACTACAATTCCTTCTCGGCCCAACTTGATCTTGTATTATGTAGATTCAGCAATGTTCTTACAACATCTTTTGGTTTAGCATATGTAATCACCAATACAATGACCCTACCCAATCCCTTTCTATTCTGTACATCTCTGACACTAATTTTTACAGCAATAATTCATAGAACATTTGTTTTAGATTTCATTATACTCAATGGGTGGAAAAAGTTGTTGTTTTTAAATGAAAAGAATACATTTCCTTAAACTTTTTGCATTATATTAATAAGAAATTCGAATAAGCAGTGATAATCTTCCCAACTAGAGCTTCAGTTACCATAGTCTCATGTCATTTTGTGCTATGCAATTTACCAAATAAATAGGCAGCATAGTAAGCATTAGATAATGCAAATTCAGCAAGAGTCTGTGACAATAAGCCTTGTGCATGAAGTTAAGAAATGTTAAAAAATTTGATGTTTCTAAGTCACAGCAGCAATAGCTTTATATTCCCCTTTGACGGCAAAGGGTGCAATTAATGTCCAAAATTGTATTACTTGTGAGGAAAATCAAATAACCATAAAGAGTAAATTTTAGGTCAAATTTTTGACTGCCTCAGATAGCTGATTTCCTTAGTTATGCACCATATAAAGATGGGTCATTGTCTCAGCAGGTAGAGAGAGGCAGAAGCTTTAATATACCTCTGTAGAGCTCTATAATGAAGTGCATATGTATATGGATGTCAATTGATGCGTGTAAAATGACTCTACCTATATGTAAAATGAAGGTCTACTCATAAAAAACATGCATATTTACAGAATGAACATTCACATTTCTTTAATGCATGCCACAAATTTGCCATAAATAAGTTACCTGGTCAGTGTTGATATTCCTTGGGAGAAAGTATGCCACATTTTCTGAAATAGCAGCCGACAGTTGGTAAATGACTGATCCTCCAAAAGGAGAAAATATCCCTTTTTCCAAATCAAAAGATTCTGAAACACTATATTCTGGACCACCCCATGGAGGGGATAGGAACACAACATCTGCCTTGAGAGTTGGTGCCAACTGCAAAAAATCACCCACAATGAAGTCTATGCGGTCCTGAACTCCATAGACAGAGGCATTGTGCTTGGCCATTGCAATCTTGACTGGATCAATATCCACTGCTATCACTGTGGAGAAAATATCACCAATTAGTCCTCAACAACCACAGCCGACAAATAATCATACAGTGGAACTTGTCGTGCACAACTTAATGAATTTAAGAATGCATACTACATGTGAAAGAGAAAGGAGCTGATAAATTATGCTAAGATACTCTTTGATTTAGAGCCCTTAACCTTGCCACTGGCTGCTGTGGATATGACTTTATGTCAAGTAGCATATGCTATTTTGTTTTTGAGACTTATAAGAACCATTCATTACCATATATTACAAAATGAAAATGTATCCGGGTCATTCCATATCAATTCAATATTCACAGCACCATCTCAGATTTTCCTCAAACTGCCAATTGCGGTAATTGATACTTATCCACAACTGAATTGTTTTGAACAGTTATTTGAATAAAGAATTTTTGCACATTTTATGAGCACTCAAATTTTTTGTAGAATTGTCATCAATTGGTACTATTGATAAAAGGTTTGAAGATTATTTTTTACAGATAAGAGCATGATACACACAATGCAAATACCCATGAAGTTTTCATTCAAAATTTAAAAAATCTATTCTTCAGACAAGAGTTTTCTAATGTTTTCAGACAATTGAATGGCTGCACGAAAACTCAAATGAAATCTACTTAATAATGCAATGGCCCATCCTTAACTGCATGTGCTGCCAAATTACTTCACCATTCCACTATATAGAAGTAGTAGTATTTAGGGGAGGCGACCGGCAGCCGAGGTCATTTGCGCCATAGGGGATGGACAGGAAAGGATGAAGGGTGGAGAGAAACCCTGCGTCGGCATTAGCCTACTCTTTACGAAAGGCGTATGGGGTCCACAGCTTAACGTCGCATCCAACGGACGGCGTACTCACTCAAAGTGCCCTCCACAAAGCACCTCAAGTAGGGATCGAGATACCTCTGAAAAATATTCACCACCGCCGGAATTTGAACCCGAGCCCTCAGAGTGGGAAGCCAGCCCATGCATCATCTCATTCCCCCATTCCACTATATTACAGTGCAACAGATGATGGAGAACCTTTTGAATGGACTCAATAAAATCACGAGATGATTTGGAAGTATTTCCATGAAGCACCTTTCAATCTAATTACGCTTTCTGTACATCAAAGATTAAATGAAATAATCTTGAAAAATGTTCAAGTAAAATTTTTATACATTTTAAACCAAGGCCTCATTCAAAATTTGAAGAATAACAACTTTTGTAAGATGACTTACCGTAATTAAAAGAGAAACAACCCTTAAATGAGACAAACATAACAGTCCCATCCTTCTTAAGCTGTTCTAGTCTTTCAATCAATCAATTTAATTTTTTCCAAGGATTTGTTGCGCAAATCCTTGGATAGTCATGCTATAGCAAACATCAGTTTCATATTTTGATGCAATAATGGGAAGTATATAACATTTTTGTTTAATTTGGTAAACTTATAAAACAAAATTTTAATTTCCCATGAGTTCTATTTAAAAAGATGAACATTTTTCTCTATTTTCCCCAAAATTAATCTCTTTTGCATGCTCAAAGAGCTCCCTCTTTTAAAACTCATGATATTTTTGAAGCCAGTCATTTCCTGCTTACATCTGGCTCTAAATAAAAGGAAATAACTTTGTCGACCAACTCTTGAGTGATGTATTCCCATACCAGTGTTAGAGAACAAAAATTCTCTTGTATAAGAGACAGTCCAACTTCATGATTGGCCTAAAAGTATGTGGATTTTCTCCATGTGAGAACTAGTCAAATGACATTTTTTTCTGGTAATAGTCAAATCATTTTATTTTCAGCACCAATTTCTACACTTTCTAACACATTATTATCTTCATTGAATATCTATCCCCCTGATTTTTTTACAGTCTAAACATTCAGAGGAAATCCTAATTACGTACTCCATATTCTCCAATTTCTCTCAGGAATATATTTTGGATTTTAAACTTTCTGAGCATTATTGGATATGATCCATGGGTCTCTAAATTTGTATTGATGGTTTTTGATATACATAAATAAATATGAAAATATTATTTTATTTTTAACAGTATATATTTCCAACAACCCCATGGTTTAGCCATGGGCTTGCCCTTGTCCCCATTCCTGGCTGATATTTATATAGAAAATTTTCAAAAAGTTTTTTCTCCTAAGCTCACCATCTCATTAATTATATTTTTTGTTGAATGAAGATGGATTCTCTGCACAGGGAATATTTCTCAAAAGGTAATCAAAAATGCACCAAAAGAAAAAAAAATAAAAAACATTTGCCTTTTACAATTTGGGTCCCGAAAATATACCAGCTAGGGTGATAAAACATTTAGCTCCAAACATTGCCCCGTACCTTGAATTTATATTTAACAAATCCCTCACAGAGTGTAAAGTACCTAAGATTTGGAAAACCGCGCAAATAACGCCTATTTTTAAAAGTGGTGACAGGGAGGATCCCAGTAATTACAGACCTATATCTCTCACTTCTATCTGTTGCAAAATCTTAGAGCACATAATTGTCAGTTCAATAATGAGACACCTTGACAATGTTAACTTTTTAAGTGACAATCAACACGGATTCAGGAAAACCCGCTCCTGCGAGACCCAATTAGGATTATTTACACATGATTTACTTTTATCGGGTGAGAGAGGTAGGCAAGTGGATGCCATCTTCTTAGATTTACAAAAGGCATTTGATAAGGTCCCACATGGTAAACTCATTCATAAATTAAAGGTCGCGGGTATAAACAAGGGCGCCATAAGCTGGGTTAAAGATTTTCTTTCAGAGCGGGAACAGAGGGTAGTCCTTGATGGCGCTAGTTCCGACAGCGTTCGAGTCACGTCGGGGGTACCTCAGGGAAGTGTGATCGGGCCGTTGCTTTTCTTGATTTTTGTTAACGATTTGAACCGCGAAGTGAAAAGTAAAATTAGGATGTTCGCGGATGACACGGTGATCTATCGGGAGATATCTGGGGATGAGGATCGTTTTATTCTAGAGCAGGATTTAGATTGCATTACTAAATGGTGTTCTAACTGGGGATTGACTCTAAATTATAATAAATGTTCAGTGGTAAATTTCTTTAAAAGATCAACGGGATTTGCTTACAAATTAGCTGGAGGTGACCTAGCAGTAGTTGATACGGTAAAATACCTAGGTGTCACATTCACAAAAGACTTAACTTGGGGGACTCACATACGTAAAGTCTGTGGTCAAGCATATAAAAAATTGGGATTCATTAGACGCATTGTCGGCAAAAGTGACTCGAAGGTCAAGGAACGTTGTTACCACGCTCTTGTAAGGCCTCATTTAGAATACGCATGCAGCGTGTGGGATCCGAGTGAAAAAGGTCTCATTCGGGAAATTGAGAAGGTTCAACGCCGGGCAGCCCGTTTTGTAAAAAATTCCTACGATAAAACGCAAAGCGTCACCGAAATCCTCATGGATTTGGGGTGGGAATCATTGGCTGAAAGACGATTCAATGCAAGATTGAAATTATTAAATAAATTTAGATCCGCATGTTTCAGCACCGAGGTCTCGCAAATTATTCGTACTCCTACATACATTGGTCGCTTGGATCAGGCATATAAAATTCGGGAAATAGATGCCAGAACTAGCCGACTCAAGGACTCCTTCTTCCCACGGACAATACGGGATAGCAACTGCAGGGTTATAGATAGCAAAAATTCCACTTGCCACCCTCAGCGTCTAAAAAATAATTAGTTGTATTTAAATGCATGCTCTTCCACTAACCTTATGTGTTTTGTTATCACAACCCATTCTTTCCGAATGACCTCATTCGTGTTCCGTTCATCTGTTTTTAAGTCTCTTTCCTTTCAATCCTTCGTCCCTCTCCGCGGGGGGAAATTCCTGCTACCTGCAACGTTGGGTCGCCTTTTACAGACTCTTTGGGGGTAGAGTGTTTCGTGGTGCATTTTCATGTGGTACTGATGTTTCAATTTCTTGCTTGTTGTGTCCTGGCTTCCGTGTTGTAGGATGGCTTTCGTGCTGCATCACGGGGTGCAGTTTTTTAAGTTGTTTTGCGGTATATGTGTTTGCATGAGTATTGTATGAAAGGATTTTTGCATGAGTGTGTGCGCTGCTGTGGGTGTGATTTTCCGTGTTGTTTTTTTGCATGAGGTATTTTTCCTTTTACGGTTGGTGACCAAACACCCCCCGCCACACGCCCTTGCGGCAGCTTGCGGGGTATGATGTAGATGTACAATAATTCATGCCGTAAGAACCTGATTTCACACACTAAAGATAAAGTTCACGCACTAAAGATGAGAGGAGTGCAGTGTATGAATTAAAGTGCTAGGAGTGTTCCACAAAATATAATAGGCAAATGAGACGAAAATTTAAAGAAAGAATAAAGGAGCACAAAACATGTGCATAGAATAGGAACAAAACATCCCTCTTTGCAAAGAATCTTATTGAAACGTGACCAAAAAAGTGACATATAAGACTGAATTTCTCCATTTCAAAAATAAAGGCCATACACTCCACGCATTGGAGGAATTAGAAATTTTAAAAGGTGTCCATTGCAATGATAAACTTTCTAACAAAATTTTGTATCCCTCCTACACCCCCCTCCTACATCTACCACTATTTCACATTCAGTACTCCCCATAAGGGATATCCCCTCACAAACAAACTCCCATTAACAGCCAACAATTGACACCAAAATCTGTACTTCCCTTTCCCTCCCATCTACATTTTAACCTTTTTACCCACTCCACCCACCAATTCCCTCCCACTCTGACCAAATCCCCCTCTCCCGCTCTGAAGGTATATACGCAAAGTTGTCTTCTGTGAGGACCACCTGATGGTGACATCAAAAACCTAGGTCATGTTCTAAATAAAGTGGGAGTGGAATCACAAAGTTACTTATTTCATTTCAATTTCTAATACTCCTTTTCAAGAGAACATTGATTCACTGCCACTACCACACATCACTATTATTCAAACTCAGAGATGCAATGCTTTATGAAGATATTTCCAACAATATGTTCCTTCAACATGACCACAGGTCGGGTGATTTGTGATTGGTCGATGATGTTGGAGTCTCCTGATTAGTCGCCATGGCGCTGTGTTCTTTTCCTTCCTTCTTTAACATTCTGCAGCACCGGTTTCCACATGTTGCTGAGGGAATAGTCGGAATATCTATTGAAATTCTGACTCTCCATCCATATTTCCATAGCTTCTTTAATCACTTGGTCCCAGGAACCAACAGAGTAGTCAAGCAACTTTGCTTCATCGAATTTAAAGGAGTGGTCCATAACGATGCTATGTTCAGTGATAGCCGACTTCTCCATCTGCCCCAACTGTTGTGTTACTTTACTCTGACCTCAATGGTCTGACCCATCTCTCCAGTGAAGATGTCTTCGTATGCACACGGGACCTTGTAAATGCCTTGGGTCCTTAGGTCAATTGGGTCCTTGGTTCTGACAAGGAAAATTCTGATTTTTCCTCATGGTTTGTGGACGGCCTAAATGTTGTGCCTCGCTAATATCCTGGATATTTTCCCAGATACCGATGATAAATATGATAAGCAGGCCCTGGCTATTGGTTACTCCTCTTCCTCCAGCATCGTGAGCATCAACAGGCGGAAGGACATTTAACCAGGTTCAAAATAGCAAGGAGGGAACTATGTTGGTAGAGTCTTTGGCATTTTATGTGATTACACTCAATCACAAGAAGTATTAGAACTTCATACAGGCAGTCATTATTTTGGGGACAAAAAGCTGTAATTATGCACTAAGTGAGACTTAAAACTAATTCACCATCACACTTACTTAGTTTTGATTCAGTTATTACCAAACTATTATTACCACTATATGATATGAACCTAATAATCAAAGAAGTGGCGAATACTTGGTTAACTTACCATGACAACAAGTAAAGGCAAATTGGATGGCATTACCCCCAGCACCACAGAAGGCATCCACAATTACATCACAACGACATCGTTCAGCTATATGTTCCGCAACCTTCTCCGGAGTCACAGAAAACCAAGATTCTGAAAAGCAATAGATGCAAAAACCTTTATGGTGGAACACTCATTTTTTATTAGGCAACTGAAAAATCTCCATGGACTACAACTTTGTGATGGAAGGGCTTGTGCATTCTGATGAGCCCTAGAGCTGTGCTAGTGGTAGCAATGATAATTGCTTCTGGTAGGGTCATCATAGGTCAAAGGATAGGAGCCAGACAAAAGGTAGTACACACAGCATCTGTTCCTCAGTGAGGTGGTTGCAAAGGCATCTGACCCCAGTGGGGCAGCCATTGAGTGATGGCATCATGTTAAAAACACTATTCAGGAAGGCAATGGGAAACCACCTAAATTATTCATACCAAGAGTATCATGATGGACAATACATAGAAAATGAGTCCTGGCAACTACGGGACTTGGCCCAATGGGCTGTGTGCCATGCCCAGCAGCTGGGGAGGCAAGGCTTCTGCAGTTATTATCTCATGAAACCCTTGCAAAACAAAACACAGCAGCAGCACAGAAGATACAGAAGACCGAATTAGTTAGAACAGGAACTTAGAACATTAGGACAATGTTAAGAAGAGGAAAATTAGGGAGTATAAAGAGAGAGACAGGGTGAGAGGAATTACGGGGGTCATTTGAAAAGTTCTCAGAATACAATAGAAATAAAGAACTTACCTCAATAAAACTCTTTTATTTTTCAATATAGTCTCCCTGTACACTAATGCACTATGCTCATCGATGTTCCACAGTCTTCATACCATCTCAAAAATTAAATTCCTTCAGGCCTGCAAAACCGTCTACTGTGGCTGTTAGTTCTTAATTTGAAAAGAATCTTCTTCCACTGAGAGAAATTTTGAGCTTGGGAAGAGATGGATATCAGATGGAATCAAATCAGGTTAATAAGGAGGGTATGGCAAAAATTTGCATCTTAGTTGATGCAGTTTTGCCATGGCGACACTTGTGTGTGGGCATGCCTTGTCTTGATGAAAGATGACTTTCTCCCTTACCAAACATGACCTTTTTTCGTGTATCTTTTGCTGTAGTTGGTCCTGGAGGTTAGCATAGTATTGCTCAATTATTTTTTTTTACCAGTCGAAAGATAATCTATCAGCAAAGCCCCTTTCACATCCAAGAAAACTGAAGCTATTTCCTTTTCATCGACCATATTGCCTTTGCTTTCTTTGGTGGTGGTGAATTAACATGTTTCCACTTCTTTGACTGCTGTTTGGTCTCTGGGGTACATGTAGTAGTGGACCCAAGTTTCATCTATGGTCACAAACTGGTGCAGAAATCTTGTTGGATGCTCTTAAAATAGGTAAAACATTGTTTGGAAATTTCCATTCTGATGCGATTGTGATCCTGCATCAAGAGTTGTGGCACCCATCTAGTAGATAATTTTATCATATCCAATTCCACAGTTAAAATGTGATATGCCCATTCAGATGACATTCCAACAGCTTCAACGATTTCTGGCACTTTCAGTCAGTGATCCTCCATGACTACTTTATGCACTTGCGTAATAATTTCTGGGGTAGTGGTACTTTTTGCGCAGATCAACATCTAACCAGTGACAACCAATTTTAAACTCCTTTGTCCACTTAGCAACAGTTGAATATGAAGGAGCAGAGTCCCCCAGAGTGTTCTGAAAGTCGGCATGAATTTCCTTTGCTTCCATACCTTTCTTTACGAAGTATTTAATCACAGCTCTAACCTCAATTCTTTCCATCTTCACAAATCAATACACGAGGACAACAACAGAGAGGCGATCTCTTCCCAGAGCACTAATGAGTTACTTGTTTACTCATAAAGGATTACCTATTACTATGCAAGAAACTCGTTGCTCTATCTCTGGCATTTAGATGGCGATTCCAAGAACCTTTCAAACTTCCCTCGCATATAAGTGGTAGGGCTCAGGCGAGGTGAAATGGAAGGATAGCGAGGATTACTGAAGTGATAGATATAGAGTAATATACAATAGAGGAGAAGAGAGAGAGCCAGGGTTGGCAATAATATTAAACGAAAAGGTAGGAAGAAGCATGGTAAACATAGAAAAGCAGCAGACAGAAGTAACAGCTGAAACATCAAACTTTTAGGTCTAAATGCCACGAAGCAGCCATAGGGAGGAAGAATTCATTAGTGTATACAATCAGATAGAGTATATATTGGTGGATATTACTGGAGGGAAATATTTGACAGTAATGGGGGATTGGAACATGAAGGTAGGCGAAGGAAGAGATGGTAGTGAGGAGGGTGCTTATGGTTTAGGAACAAGGAATGACCACGGGGAGAAAGTAATTGAATTCTGCAGAAGACAGGGGTCAGAATCATAGAATCATAACCTACACTTGGTTAGACACTAAAAATTACATAGGTACACATGGAAAATGCCAAGGGACTCATAAAAAAGTATCAGTCAGAGAAAAATATGGTTAGGCTCAGATTTAGGAACAGCATGATCAATTGGCACAGTTTCCCAGGAGCGGATGTAAACTTGGATCACAATTTAGTAATAATGAAGTATAGCATTGGATTCAAAAAGATAAAACAGGAAAGATGGTTTAGGAAACTGAATGTAGAAGCATTACCTGGATTGACAAGAAAGGAGTATCAGCAGGCTGTAGAGGAAATCATGAGTGAGGAAAGGGTGTTGGGCACTATAGAAGTGAGAATACAGGATGTCAAATGTATATCAAAAAATGAATAGCAAAAGCTACAAAAGAAACTATAGGAACTCTAATTAGAAAAGGACAAGGAAACGATGGATTATGAATAAGATGATTAGAAAAATAGGAGAGAAGGATAAGGAAGAATGTAAATACAGAATACTGTAGAAGAAAGTAGAAAGAGTTGAACAATAAATTGAGGCAGTTAACATATGTAGCTTAAGATGCATGGTGGCAGATTCAGTGCAAGGATATGGAAAGGATAATTATGTTTACTGACGATGGGTGAAATTGGTACACTATTCGGGAAGATTTAAACCTAGTCAAGAAGTAAGGAGGGAAAATCATTGCCACCAAAAGATAAGTCAGGAAAAATATTTGAACAAGAAAAGATCCAAGAGAGATGGAACGAATATATAGAAGAACTGGTAAATACATTGGGAAGGCAAGGAGCAACATAGAAAGAGGATATGACGTAGATGAGGATGGCTTAAGTCCTGACTTACTTAATAGTGAGACAGAAAGGGTATTAAGGTAACTGAAATCAAACATGGCAGAGGGGGTAGACAAAATTCCCATGGAACTACTAAAAAGGTTTAGGAAAAAGTAGGAGGAAGTGTTTTTGTAGACTAAATCAGAGCATTAATTAGATAGAAATTTGGTTGGAAGACAGTTTGTTTTCCTACGTAGCTGTTCTCAGAATCATCAACTAGAGGATATAGAGCAGGGAAAATGATTAATTTGGCGATGACCAGTTTGGGTTCAGAGAGGGGAGAGGCACATGTGGTGTCATTGCAGTTATGAGGAAGGACCCTATTGATGACAGTGACTTTGAGTAAGGATGCTCGTCAAAGCCTTGATATGTGGCATAGTTTTGTATGGCACAGAAACATGGTCACTGAAGCAGGACAATAAGCATAAATTGGAGGCTTTTGATATGTTGGTATGGAGAAGGATAGAAAAGGTGAAGTGGACAGAAAGGAAAACAAACAAGGAAAAGCAAGGTATGGTAAGGGAGAAGAGGATATTGTAGGAATAAATCAAAAAGAGGCAGAAAAAATGGATGCAGAGCATTTTGATGGACAGTTGGATGCTGAAGACTGTGATAGAGGGAATGTTCAGTAAGTTCTGGTGTTTTCCCAGTGTATTTGCTTGAAACCCGAGAAAACTTCATCGAGAGAATGTTAGGCAAACGAGGATGGGCCAGGAGTAGGACAGGGATGTTGGGCAGAATGAGGGAGGATGGAATTATGAAGAATTGAAGAGGGGCCTACCATAAGGTTGAATATAGGGCTGTATTTTTTTAAGAGAGACACGGGTATTACTCTACCATTATTTAGCTTATGTTCAACAAAAACATACCTTAACCAGTAGATTACCATAGAAAATAATTGAAAAAAGAAATTAATTCAATATTTGAGTCAATCCATTTGTAGAACACTTCAAGTATACCTTCAAGGGCATTGTAAGAGTCCTTTTGACAGCTATGGCTAAATTTAAAACACTACAATGGTTATTCATGGCAATTTTTGTCTGTTGCTGGAGGATCAATGGTATCTACGTGCATGCTAAAATAATAATGGATCAAAATGAGACCATGATGATCAAGCAAAGAAGGCATCAGAATGAAGTCTTAAACTGTAGATTTTTTCCTGCTTACTTGAAGGGCTTGGGTAAAGGGAAAAACAAAATTTGGGTTTAGTAGAGGGCAAAGGAAGTATAATGTCTAATGGCTATAAACTGAATTTTACATGACAAATTGAATAGAATTCACAAAGTACATTACCTGCACCTTGCATTTTAGAGAAAGGCTAATGTGCAAGAGTATGCCTGATGGGCAATATTTATTCATATTTTTAAAGTTATGCAAGAAATCAAAGGTGTGATAGCAATACTTAGAATGGATCTCTCCCTAAGAAATCTAGTCCCATTATGTACTGATCCTTGGATCAATCCTAAGCCTGCGATAGTAACCCTGGTAAATTCTAGGGCCAATTTTTCTACTTCTGGGATTAGATATTATTTTGCTCAGCAATTATGAAAAATAATGAATCATCTCCATTTAATTTTGCAATTTCAAAAGCATAAAATATATACCAGCCAAAATGTACAGCTTTGCTAGGAAGATTATTTTTTAAGTTTTAAAGAAGAGAGAACTTGGGCTGGTCAATGTGTAGTCAGTTTTAACACTAAAATATTTTTACGAACGATCAAAAATAAATACAAAGTGACTAAGCACCTGCTCTGGATTATAAGCTTATGTACCTACAAGCATGTTTTCCACAGCCAAATGTGTCTATAAGACATTTTTTTTATGAATGTCACAGTACCTTATAATTTCTAATATGGAAAAAAACTACAATATTTTTGCTGAATGCAATTAGTCATGGATGTAAACCTATAGTAAAGGAAAGGAAAGGTGATACCTTGAAGTAAGTTCAAGCCACCATGGAAATAAAAGCTTTAATTGCCAACATTTATTCTGTCCTCTTTGCTTTTTGATTTTTCAATAACTTTGAGCAATGCTATCAATCCTATTTTAACCCTTGCCATATGTGATATTCTATTAATGTCAGATCAAACACATGTTTTATATCTAATAATAATAATACTAAGCATTCCTGGAGCATCTAAGCATTCCTGGAGCATCTAAGCATTCCTGGAGCAATAAAGTCAGGTAATTAGTGATGGCTGTTTTTTTGAGGGAGAATATTTGACAAATGAGGGTTAATCTTTTCAATGCCCACATCCAATAGTTGGTACAGTAAACCCTCACTTATCGAGACTATATGGAGCTAGAGGTTGTCCAGACTGAGTAGACTCTGGATTTACTAGATGTAAGTAACCACACAAAACATTTTTTACCACTTTTATTGTGGATGTTTAATATCGTTGTTGATGTAAAAAACTTCATATAGTGAACAGGAGGCCTTAAGTGTAAAAACATCTTATGCAAAGTTGAAAATATCATAACTGAATAAAATAAATTGCAGAATAACCTCAGAAATTAGCTCAAAACTTCCAGTTTTCAATTTGGAACTTTAAAACCACTACTCAACTTTGATTCTAAATTACATTTCATGATAATTATTATGATCTATGCTGAACCATAACATAATCTAACTGGTTTCAACCCGTTTCTCTCCGCATTTCCTAAGTTTATGCCTGTGAGGATTTTTGAAACAGTTTATAGTCATTATATCTAACCCCTCCTTCAGCAGAAAATGACTGATTTCCCTCCTTGATCATTTCTAATTGCTAAGTCATACTCTCCTATCTCTCTCTTCGAATCCTCACTCTACTGACCACTGCATTCCAATCCTCTATTGATACTAGGTATTTCCTACCACGCATATTCCTTCTAATTGATCATACAAACTCTCTATTTCTTCCTCCCAGTAATTAATTTTTTGGCTGGCACACTTGGATTACAACTACATATATTGGTGTGGTCTACTTTTATTTTCACCAACA
Organism: Hetaerina americana; assembly: GCF_022747635.1. Lineage (NCBI taxonomy): Eukaryota > Metazoa > Arthropoda > Insecta > Odonata > Calopterygidae > Hetaerina > Hetaerina americana. Next base: position 51,468 of record NW_027286739.1, on the reverse strand, counting down.
GAATTCTATCTCTTATCTGCTTCATATTCATTAATCTCCGCATAAGTTACTATTCAGTACTACTCCACATTGGCTATCATCCCCTCATTCTATATCACCCTATAACTATCACTCCAGTAATTCTGGCTCTCTCTTCATATCACCTCACACAAACCTAATTTACCTATAATTTATTCTCTCCATTTTCTCTTGATTTTTTCTAGCTTACCTAACCTCATCATAGTCCTAACATTCCATGCAATAATCCTTACCACTAGGATCCCTCTTTTTGGTCTTCTTTTCTATTTCTTTTGTCTCAGTCATGCAATTATTTCGTGTGATGACAACAACTGTTAACACAACACCCAACCCAGTGAGCCAAGTCTTGTAGTGGCCAGAATTAATTTTCTCTTTGTGTCCATTCATATTTATTATGGGAATGACGGTTGAGGTGGTTTCCCATTGCCTTCCTCAATAAATTTTTTTAATATGACATAACTGAAATGGCCACCCTAATGGTGTCAGATACCTTTGCAGCCACCTCACCAAGAAACAGACATTGTGCATACTGCTTTTCATCCTGCTCCTTCCCCTTTACCTATTAGGCATGGGTGACCCGACCAAGAGTAATTATCATTCCTCCTGCCAGTTCATCTCTAGGAGTCACAGAATGTAAAAGGTCTTCCACCATGACATTCTCGACAATTACTATGATTTTGATAATATTGCAAAAGTACAAATACAGGCATCAAAGAAGATCATGTATTAACAAGAATAATATCAATACCAAGAATTTTTAATTGAAATTCTGACCAAATTGGTTCAATTCCCTATGAGGAAGCTAAATCAATAATTCCCTGCTTAGGGGCTTATATTTTTGCATTTATCTGTGCAGCACAGTCATGACTGTGTCATGGTTTAAACATGATCACAATTTTAGATCAAATTTTAATTTTTTTAGTCCCGAGTATGTATGTAAAAACAAGATTCAACTGTACTAGTCTCACAGGATTCATTAAACTTCAGATGCCATCATTTTCCAAGCAAAGCTGGACATTTAAAACTATTTTTCATAGTATATTCAACAGATTCAGGCAAGATTTAGTAGAAGTTCGTCATTATGAGAAAAACAAATTTGCATTTTTCCACGGAATTTGTCTATGGAAAAGTGCACATTTGCTATTCTCATATTTTTCATTGTTCAAATATAATGGAGAAAAATACACTAAAATGTTAATCCCCCATATTCTCAGTTTGAGGAACACCTAACAGTTAACTGAAAAAGTTTACCATACCTTTCTTATCCCTAGTCACTTGGCTTATTCCTTTCAAAGTATTTTATGGAACTTTATATATTCAGAGGATTCAACCTAATTGCATTCTAATGTTTATTAAAACCAAAACTATAATACTTAAAAAAATATTTCAAGATGCACAATCTCCCTAATGCCTTCTATCCTTTAAGTTCATATAATTAAACTCATACTAACCTTTGTCCAATTTTATTCCCATATCATAGCGAGAGAAGAGGTTGTATCGTCTCAACCAATACTTCCGCAACACTGGGTTCTGCGCTACCTCCGCTGGCAAGGGGCCAAGTTCAACGTCCTCCCTCAAACTGTTTTTCCGCTTCTTGCCCCCTTGCTTCTTTTTCTTCTTCCTGGCCTTCCTTGGAGGCTCTGACCCTGGCAAATAGCTTGACACCTCCTCCTCCTCCCCCTTCCTGCCATTTTCATCCCCATCTCCCTCCTTGGAGATGAGGCCATCAGCAAGGATGGACAGCCCCTCCCCAAGTTTCCCCAGCCCAGACCCTATGTAATCATCCTCCTCCTCCCCCTCATCCCCTTCCTCTTCCTCAGCACCCTCCTCCACCTGCAGCAGAGGTCGCTTGGAGCCAGTCCCCGTGGAGGGCGATCTCTTTAATGCAGTGCCATCTTGAGTCAGCTTCTTGCGGCTGCGAACCTTGCTCACCAGGAGAGACTGAGATCCCTCGACCGGGCCTATCTCCTCCTCCTCTGAGCTTGAGCTGTACAGCTTCTTGGAAGTGATGGAGGGGGAGGGCATGGTGATGGCAGGGTTCCCACTGCTAATGGTCTCATCCATGAGGAAACGCTTCACCTGAGGAATGAATAAAGTAGCATTTCCAGAGTAAATTCAAAGATTGATCCATGGTTACTTTACCTTCTCACTGGCTGCTTTTGCCACCGATATATATCTCCAAACAAAATAGTTTAGTCTAGATGTAAACAAGAGAGTGTAAACAACATGCAGTCAACGTACAATATGCGGAATATGTCATCTGCATAACCCCACCCAATATTTCTGAGAGTATGGCTATTCTGGTTAAACCAATCCCAGTACAGAGAATTGTCACCAGATGTCATCTGGTGTGTGTTTCAGTTGCCAGTCGGCCAAGCTACATCTTTGCAAGTGCACATGTTCTTATTTTTTGCTGTTTGCCGTGTTCTTCTCTGTTTGTGAATTCTGTAATAGCTGACATGAAGGAGCAAAGTATCTGCATGCAATTTTGTGTCAAGTTCACAAGAAAACTGGGGCTGAAACCTATGGAATGCCAAAGGAGGTTTTTGGTGAACAATCTGTCAGCTAAGCAAGCACATTTGAGTGGTTTGAGAAAGAAGTCCGAGAGCCTGCAGAGGATGATGAACATCAATGTCAGCCATCATCATGCACAACCACGTAATCATTATAGTATTGTGAAGTAGTCCTTGAGGACCAACACCAGTAATTCTAGACATTGGTGATAGGATTGGTGAGTCGTATGGGACATTTCATACATTCTAGTAGATATACTGAACACCAGACAAATTGTGGCTAAGTTTGTTCCTCATCTTTTGCACGATGATCACTAACATCATCTGGTTAAGCGTGCACTAAACTGCAAGCAACAGTTCCAGATGATGCAAACTTCATGTCCAAAGCCATATCTGCTGATGAATCATTGGTGCCCAGTTATAACTATGATATAAAAAATCAATATGCATGGTGGAAGATACCATCCTCTCCGCAGCTGAAAAAAGTAAGTCAGCAACAAAATCCCATTTGCACAACCTAGTCCCTTGCAAAATCAAATAACTTTGGCAATGCTGCAATAGTAATTTTCAGTCATCCGCTAATGGGCATTAAAATACATCAATGAGTAAAAATATTTCACAGAGTAAAAATAGTCCCTTGCAATTGATTTCTCTTCCCTAAAATGAAACTCCATTTGAAGAGGTGGAATTTATTCTCCAATAAAGAGATCCAAATTGAATGAAAACAGATTTTGGAACATACTACCTTGATCAAAAAGTTCCCGGAATAACCACCGTGTGGCGCTCCCATCGTTCCGATTTGAGTTCTGTTTTTTTTGTTAAATTGGTACATCTGTTGTTGATATTCCCTTTAAATCTTAGTGTCATAACTTGACATTTGCAAAAGTTACGTAGCCAAGAGTACATCTATCTCTGTGTGTGTTGGCGATTTTTTACAATTGCAGAAATGGATTTAAATTTGCAACAACGAACTTGTATTAAATTTTGCGTAAAAAACGGATTTAGTGGTGCACGGACGTTGGAAATGTTGGAAAAGTGTTTCGGCAACGATTCTCTAAAAAAAACGGTCGTTTACCAGTGGCACGAGCGGTTCAGAAGTGGTCGTGAGTCAATCGAAGATGATGAACGCAGTGGCAGACCATCGACATCGAAAGTCGGTGAAAAAATTGATAAAGTAAAAGAAATGTTGGTCAATAACCGCAAATTAACCATCAGAGAAATAGCGGAGGACTTGAACATTGCCTATGGATCCGCCCAAGACATTGTGGTTAATGATTTGGGTTTCCGTCGTGTAGCAGCAAAGTTGGTGCCAAAAGACCTCAATTTCATGCCAAAAAGAGACCGTGTTGACGTCGCAAAAGACATGATTTGCGAGGCTGAATCCGATCCCACATTCATCAAAAGGATCATTACTGGAGACGAGACGTGGGTTTATGAGTACGACACGCAATCCAGACATCAGGCAAGTGAATGGCGTTCACCAAATGAGCCGAGACCAAAAAAACCACGTCGTTTTCAGTCAAAAAAGAAGGCAATGCTGACGGTTTTCATGGATTACAACGGTGTAGTGCATCATGAATTTTTGCCAGAAGGCCAGACAGTAAACAAAGAGTATTATTTGGGCGTTATGAGACGTTTGCGTGAAGCAATTCGCCGAAAGAGACCAGAAATGTGGGCAGAAAACTCGTGGATTTTGCACCATGATAACGCACCGTCGCACAGTGCTATCATTATTCGTAATTTTTTGACGAAAAATGCAACAAATACCATCCAACAGCCACCGAATTCACCTGATTTGGCTCCCTGTGACTTCTTTCTGTTCAATCGAGTTAAAAAACCATTACGGGGAACGCGTTTTAGCAGCCGAGAGGAAGTAATGGAAAAATCGCAGGAAGCACTGATGGACATACCGAAAACCGAATATAAAAAATGTTTCGAGGATTGGATCAAGCGCTGGCATAAGTGTGTTGCAGTCGATGGGGATTACTTTGAAGGGGACAATATAGATTTAGATGAATAAACTTGTATTTTTAATTTTCTGAATAAATTCCGGGAAATTTTTGATCAAGGTAGTATTACAGCCAGTATACTTCCAGCAGTGATTCCATCAATTGAAAACTTAAGAGTTGAAAAAAGTCCCAGCTGACTACTTCCAAGATAATTGTGGAAGTTAGGATTTAATATAAATTTTTTATTTCTACCAGGAAATTATTTGAAATTTACATATTTTACCATTTCAATATTTTCGTGCAAGCTCAGCATAAAATTACGTCAAGGGTTATCTTTCCCAATGGGCTTTTCATGATAAAAGGACTGTCAATGCAATGGGAGTTTATTTCCAGAATATATTTAAGAATAATTAACTTCATTAAGTATTTTGATTTTTTAGTTAGTATAGAGCAATATCAATTGATAAATGTCTTGGAGGTTCACACAGTCTACAAAGCTTACATATAAAAACATTTTGTAGATTACATGTTTCCTATGAGTAAAATACTTGTACATGTGCAGACATAAAATTTTAGTCTACCACAAATCACTGGTTTTTGCCCACAGAGATCAATCTCAAAACACAACTAATCTAATCAAGTCATTTGCAATAATTTTCAAATAATAATGATGGACATGGAAATAGAAACATTTTACTACTTCCAATACCATGACTCTTAAATAATGCTTATAAATAACAGAGGCTAAAATGGCATATTGAAAACATACCCCAATATATCTAATATAAGAGGTCTGTTCAAAAACTATCGCGAATTTAGAATTTTTGCAGGTTTTCTATATTTGATTTTTGATTTTTTTGTGGCATTATTTTGGTACTTATGTCTCTCACTTAGGCCAAGTTAAGTTGACCATTTTGAATGCTCAGTTAATTGTTGACAGCTGTTTTGCTGGGATGTGTTTTGACTTTTCTTCGATTTTTGTCCGTTCCAAAATATGGATCAAAGAATCTGTATCAAATTTTGTGCAAAAAACGAAATTAAGTGCGCGGATGCATTCCAAATGTTGACTGTGGCATATGGAGAAGCTACCTTGGACCGAAGCAATGTTTATTGGTGGTACATAATGTTTTTAGAGGGCCGAGAAGATGTGAACGACGAAGAGCGTGCTGGACACCAGAGTACGTCAACAACAGACAACATTGATGAAGTGAAGAAAATAGCATTAGCCAATCATCGAATCACCGTCAGAGAAGTTGCTGAGGACCTAAATATATCGATTGGCTCGTGCCATTCGATTTTTACCAATGATTTGGGCATGACACGGGTTGCAGCAAAATTCTTACCAAAATTGCTCAATTTCTACCAAAAACAGCGACGCATTAACATTGCCAATGAGGTGTTGGACTCTGTCCACGATGACCCAAATTTGCTCATAACTGGTGACGAATCATGAGTTGATGGTTATGACGTGGAAACTAAAGCTCATTCATCCCAATGGAAGCTGCAGCACGAGCCAAGACCAAAAAAAGCACGCCAAGTTTGGTTGAATATACGAGGGTCATCCGGAAAGTAGTACCCGTTCGTGCCGCATGAAGTGCTGACGACGCGAGTAGCCGCTGGACGAGGTCAGATAGCTTCAGTGGCTTGTCTGCCTTCTCTGAGCCAAGTTGCGTGATGCTAGCATTGCCTGTGTTGTTTCTGTGATTGTTTACAATGTTTAAAAAAATTGAGAACGCCGCCAGTTGTGAAGTGAGGGCAGTGATTAAATTCCTCAATGCAAGAAACGTTCGCCCATGTGATATTCATCGCCAATTAAAGGAGGTGTATGGAGACAATGTAATGGACGAGTCGTCTGTTCGGCGGTGGTGTCGCAACTTCAACATGGGGAGGGGGAACACACACGACGATGAGCGTTCGGGGAGACCGTCTGTCATTACAGACCAACTGGTGAGCTCAGTTGACGAATTCGTGAGGAACGATCGGCGCGTCACAATTGATGACATCTGTGAGCATTTTCCCAATGTTTCTCGAACAATTGTTCATGAAATTGTTAAACACCATCTGCATTATGCAAAAATTTGTGCAAGATGGGTCCCTCGCGTATCTCAATGAGCTGGCGGCGAAGGACTATGCAGCAGGAATACAGAAACTTGTCACACGTTATGACAAATGCCTTAATTTGCTTGGAGATTATGTTGAGAAGTAGTTTAAAGTATCCTCTTTCAAATAAAATTTTTTATGTTTGTTAATATTTACTTTTGTGTCTTTATTTCACGAACGGGTATTACTTTCCGGATGACCCTCGTAAAATTTTTGCTCACAGTTTTCTTAGATTGCAGGGGCACGGTGTATCATGAGTTCTTGCCGCAGGGTAGAACGGTAAAAAAGGAATATTACCTGCAAGTTATGCACAATTTGCCCAAAGCAACTGGCCACAAACATCCGGATTTGTGGAAGGACAAAAATTGGCTTTTGCACCCTGCTCACAAATCGTTACAGGTGCGCAAATTTTTGGCCAAAGACAACACACTAATGATGCCGCAGCCACTGAATTCCCCAGAACTGGCCCCAAGTGACTTTTTCTTGTTCCCAAAACTGAAGAGGCACATGAAAGGATGACGCTACACTACGATTGACGTGATAAAAATGTTGGCACAAGTGCATAATATCTAATGGGGATTACTTTGAAGGAATAAAATAGATATTTATGAATAAATAAATAAATTTTGAAAAATACAAAAGCTGTGATACTTTTTGAACAGACCTCGTATATAGCTAATATATGCAATATGACCATCACATATTTATGCATATAATAACAGTTACTACTGCTAATAGCATTATCAAAATTTTAAGATCAACATCATTAATTGAAACACAGGGTGTAATCAATTTCAAAGTTCAGATAACAAATAATACGTATATTTCAAGGTGTTGAAAAATATTCATTTTTGTGAATGACCATTTTTTTACGGAGTGGACAAAGCAAGTAAAACAGATTACCTTTCTTGGAGGTGTTTTGGAACAAAATAGTAGGGACATACAAATACGGATGGTGATAGGCAAACATTTTTATCACGAAGAGGAGAGAATTGATGTCTGGGACACTGATGTTGAGCAAGGCTGTTGCTGTTAAGAAAAGACTAGACAAAACTTTGGTAAGAAGGGTGATTATGTATAGTACCAAACATGGTCACTGAAGCAAGGTGATGTATATAGATGGGAGGCTTTCAAAATGTGGGTGTGGAGAAGGATGGAAAAGTTGAAGTGGATGGAAAGGAGAATAAACAAGGAAGGGCTAGGCATGGTGGGGGAGGAGAGATGGCTGCTGGGAGCAACCCAAAGGAAGCAGGAAAGGTGGATGAAGAGCATTTTGATTGATTATAGATCACTGAAGACGGTAGTTTGTAGTGGTTTTTAGGGAAGGTGACCGACATCTAAGGTTATTCCCACCAGTAGGGGTTAATGGGAAAGGATACAGGGTGGAGCATTAGCCTACTCTTAACAAAGGGTGCAAAGGGGTCAGCAGTTTATCGTCCCATCTATTGGACAGTGTGCTGACTCAAAGTGCTCTCTACAAAGCACTAAAAGTAGGGATTGGGATATCATTGAAAAATATCTGTCTCCAGGATTTGAACCTGGGCCTTTCGGTGGGAAACCAGTACATTAGCCACTGCACCATCCCAATCCCCTTGAAGACTGTAATAGAAGAATATTATTTAGGGGGATATGAGGGGTGGAAAAGAATAAACATGCTGGATGTAATGGAGGGAGGTAGAAAAAATGCTGAATTGAAAAACAGTTTAATGTCTTTTGGGTTATCAGGGTGTGTTTGTTAGTCGAATCTCAGAAAATCAGTGATGCTCAGGGTACATCCAACAAAAACCTATTTTAAATGGATAGAATACCAATTAATTACATTCAAAAACAAAGCAACAGGGAATTTAAAGGGCTGCAATCAACCACCATCAACTAAAATCTAGTCACCTTCTCCAATGTCCCTCCTTGCTTAGGCACATGAATGGCATCGAGAGAAGACCTCTGCTGTATTTTAAGATGTCTGTTGGCTCCTTTGATGTTTTTCTTGCAATAGGACACAACACCACCATGTATCCTATGGAGAGCTGCATCGACTTTATTTGGCCCGCTGCTTGCCTCCGAGTGGCTTTTTTTATTGATGCTCAAGTCAAAAGTGTATCCCATCAGAGAGAAGGCATTTTTTACACCACTTAGGCCAGCAGGTACTTCGGTATCATTTTCATGGCTGAAAACAGAAAATAGTGGGCATGGAGATAAGGTTAAAATGCAACAAAATACTGATGTATCATATGATCATAAGAAGCTCCTAGTAAACAAAGCATTTAGTCTACTACCCAGAAAAAATCATTTTCATGCACCATAGAAAAACGGACACATCACATATGATTTCATTTTATTACCGAGCCTTGATTCTTAATTTCTCCAGAGTAAGGGAATTTGTAAATTGGCTTGATGGAAAATTTACTAGCTTCTCATTCAGTTCGTGGGCAAAACAATGAAGCATATTACCATAGCAAATGGTTTTAGTGGCATCATGTAGACAAAATCATCCAAAAAAAGATGAATAGCCATCTGTAATATAACTTTTGAAACATCCAACAAAATGGGTAATATTACCATTTATATTAGATTATTATAAAAAGTTGCTACGGAGATATTTTGTAATGTCGATGAAACATGGATACACCACTACACACTTAAATTTACACACACTTGAAATTTAGGAATTTTCCCAGATATACTATATGTCACCAGCAGTCAGTGTGCACAGAAGAAGGCGAATTATTCACAGCGAATTGTGCGCAGAAGAAGCGAAGATTATTCCTTCAATTAGGATTATTATGGCGACCATTTTTAGGGATTCACAACAAATGATATTAACAGACAATTTAGAAAAAGATCTGTCACAGGACAACTAACACAGATGTTTACCATGCATTACTTCAAGACCATTTAAAAACCAAACAGCAAGAAAAACATCCACAATCACATACATTATTTTTCTTAGTTGTGCATGAATTCCATGAATAATGATCTCTTTGAATCAAGAAACTCGTATGGGTTATACCAATTTCCGATCCCACTTGAACAAGTGAATTTATTGGCCATGAGAAATGCAATGAAATTGCATTACAATTCCAGAGAAATTCACTAATGCAGCTGTACAGAGATATGAACTTTGTTTGCCTCTTATAATTATAGTTGGAATACGGAACAATAATTAGTAAAATATTTCCTGAATAGCATATCCAATGGGAACCTCGGATTAAGTAAAACAAACCATATACACATTCAAATAAAATTGTAGGCCCAAAGAGCACCCATGCAAGAAGAATGAGAGCATCCAAACCTTCTTTTAAGAGAGATGGGTCGGTCATTGGGAGGTTCCTTGCCTCCTCCACTGGCCTCTGTTCCTTTGGACCTGCCCTTGCCATCAGAAACCAACCCGGCAGCAGATGATGATCCCAGTTCTGCATTACCAGTGCTGTTGTCAGCTGGGGTACCATTGCTCACCTCTCCCCCACCATCCCCGTTCGCTTCACATGGCTCATCATCACAACCATTGGTACTAATCACTGAAACACTCAGACTTTTCAGAAGAGCACCAACAGAATCTAGCAGTTTCCTGACAGTGAAAAAACAGTACACAATTATTTTTACATTTATCAATCACTATATGGCCTGGTTATACCAATAGTTTGACCAAAACAAATTGATTGACTAATTTTATTTATTACTGATTAATTATTGTTACTAGTAATTACATTCACCCACCCATATTGATTGATGGTGAACTTGATGAATACTCACTAAACTAATGTTCTGACCACTAATTGCTATTTGTTATCATTAATTAAACAGAAACAATGGCAAAATAAGGAAATGGTTGATGACCAAGAACCCACTTACCTACCACGATCATCATTTACACAATGATTGCCGTAGATGAAGGTGATAATGCATAAAGTTATAAATGAATAGTTGCCTTGTAAGAACCGTCAAATATATAAAAATGAATTTTTTTCATAAATCTGGTTGAAAATGCTAAGCAGTTGTGATAAAATCATTAAGCACAAATTGGTAAACTTAATTAAGAAATAACAATATTACTTCCTCAGAGTGTACAATTTATAACTATGCACCAAGAAAAACTTATAATATGCATGTACACTATGGCTAAAACATATTTTTAACATGGATTGGATGCTATGGAGGATATTAATTTGTATTTAATTTACATTTAAAAGCAACAATAGCAATATCAGTCACCTGCCACTATGCTCAATGGTATAAGAAATTCATCCATTCAGAGTAGGCCAGTTCTTTCTCCGGATCTGCCAGTGGATTCACAGGAAGATATGCTAACTAGAAAATTACACCCTATGGATGAAGCTGTAGGGTTAAGTCTCCGACCATGACCCTATGGCCAAACCACTTGGTTACCATATTGTTGCAAAATAGCACACTGGCTTGTTATGATTTAATATTATGGTAATAATTTACAACAAATAATATACACCCATCCAAATATTACTCAGCATATAAGGTAAGCAAATTTCCTCAATCATTTGAACCTGGTGACCCATAATTTTGCAAATTCCATCAACCAATGTAGCCAAAAATATTTTGTGCACCAAGATGTAGACATTTCTCCTGTGAGGTAGGCATACATAAAATACCAATACAAATTACAGACGAGGTGACATTGAGATGTGACCTGTTCACAATAAATTTTCACAGTGGAAACTTCTCATTTGGTCATTAATATGTTCCAATCCTACAACACCACACCAGAAACTATTTTATTCAAAATATAATATGCCTATTTCATTTTGAGACTCCTGAAATGCTTCCATACTTAACTCCAGCCAGCCAGTATCTTTGCCCCCACCCATGAACTTGCATTAAGCATATGAGGGCCCTGCAATAGGGAGCCATTGACAAACAACACTCAAAGATTAACCTCGTGGAAATTTCCTTATTAAATTAACATGTTTTCTGCAGAAAAATAACTTTCAGGTGTAACAATTTATCATGGCATTGCCTTACAGTAAACAGTTTTCACGCCATAATATCCCAAAAATGCTCAACTTCAGATGAAATTCAGATGATAATATGCACAGCTTCTTTCAGCTGTCGGTTGTGTCAATATTGATAGGATTAAGCAAGATGCAAGATATGAACATAACAGTTTCAGGTTTAACTTTGTGGAATTCCTTCATGATGAGGATAAGAAAATTGGACTTCCGCATATTCTTTACGTGGAAGGGCAAAGTTTCTTTTTTTTTACCCTCATCAGGCAGGATATGAGACAAATATCTGGTCACTAATACATGAAACACATATCCTGTTCTTTGTGCAAGTAATCTAAGTCTTTATAAGAACTCAATTTTTTTTAAATGGCAGAGCTCACTGTGCTACTCAAAGTCATTCTAATGAGCATCACACAACTAAACACAATGAATGGCAAAAGAAGCACATTATAAACAGCACACTTACAGATGTAAGGAGATTTAAACAACAAATGAACTACTATGACCAATATGGACTACCAGTGACCGAATGACAAACTTTAGACAAGTTGTGGATACAAAAATCAAGGAATAAAATCTCAGGTTAAATTATCCTGATTGAAAAAGTGAGAAGAGACAGGGAAATATGACCATTGGCTTCCCAAAGAAACCAGTCCACAGAAAGAGTAGTAAAATCATTGTTTGATATCCCCCTTTTCATTCAAACATCTCCACACTCAAAGGCATGGCCAACTTCTCAAAAATTCAAAAGATAATGGCACGTCTAATGGGAAGGGAAAATGAAAGGAAAAATAAGCTGCTCTGAGAACAGCTTCTAAAAGCTCTTGGTCTTATCTCTGTCACAGTATCCAGAAGAATGGACGCAAAAGGCATAAATGGTGGGAATAATGTGGAAAGATGAAATACATCTTCCAACATTCTACTATAAGACTTCTTACGAAATAACTCTTGGCAACATATGGTTTTCCAAAACTTGATTTTGCCCTATCTTTATTTTCTGTCTTCAAATATTTTTTTTAGGTGTCCACCCCAAAATTTACCACAAGTTCAATGCATCTTTTAATTGAGTTCAGGAGCAGTACTGATGAATTTAAATGATTCAGAAAGACGATTTCTCAATGGATAACTCTGTATGCATGTATATGGATGGCAAAAGGAAGATTGAGTAAGACAAACATTTTTCAACATCTAAGTTTAACGAAAAGACAAAATGATATCAGACTTTTCTTGACAGCGGCTATCCCAAAGGAAACTTGAAGGGTATGCATGAAGGGTATGATGCATGCTGTTTCACAAAAGGGGAGGAAAACACTTGAAATTAAGTCCCTACCAAGTTTCTCATATTACGCATGTATGTTTCTGATTTCTTCAGCAATATCACATGAACACGAAATTACACTTATTATTTCTAAGAAATCCAATTCCAGGATTTATATCACAACACGTCAAGTGAATTAGGTAGACCAAAGAGGACAGCTTTCATTTCTACATGCAATGTATAAATTCTAATGCAATATTAGTAACAGGGGCCAGTGAAGTTACCAGGTCATTGATGAATCCATTGGATGAATTCTTCAGGCGACTAGTGGAGTTTGTAATGGTTTTATGCCACAGCATGCAGTTTTATTATGTTTGGGCAGCAGTGCATTTAAGCTTCTTGGCTGACGGTAAGAAATGCTAACCATGGATTTGCAACAAGGCTCTTTTCTTTGGTTCTGCATGATAACCTGACATGATTTTATTGATTGCAACAGCAGTTATATTGGAGAATGATCTCAAGTTCACAATTCTTACAGCCTGCAATACAATCCGAAAGATACCAGCTATTTTTGAGAATAAGTTGCAATCAAAACTGCAATAGTAACAGTTTTATAGTTTACAGCAGGTATCACTTTAAGCATCTTCTGTAATAAGTAACCGTAACTAGAAGATCCAATAAAGGTGCTGTTAGGTTGCCTACCAACAACTACAGTCTTGATGACTTCAACATAGATAAAGATACAACTATGAAACTTAATGCCAAAAAGATAAGGACTGATTATGACATAATACTCACCTCCTATCCATCTATTGTCCTTAAAGATTTGAACACCAGTTGTAAAATGACTTTAAAATACATAGAAATATATCTATGTACATTAATAAAATTAAATTGAAACAATCACAGCTTTAAAATACCACTAAAACGTATACATATATTAAAACTATTTCATTCAAATTTATGAATTAAGAAAAAGGAAGAAACTGATATGTTCCACACTCATTTAAAATGATTACTACTTACTGCAATACAATATATTTGTAGGTACCACAGCTATTAAACTGATTTGCTAATTTTACCATTAAAATAGTGTTGTAATGAGGATATTGTTTTTGGACCAATGTGTTTTCGTGCTATAATACTATTTTATCCTTAATACAGTGTTATTCCAAACATAAAATTGGATATATTCACCGTGGAAATGGGAGATTAATTTACATTAAGGCATGCATGGTACCTAGGCTATATCATTAATTTTCAACAAGGAGAACAATATATCTTCTACTCATCTGAAAATTTTCCTCACCTTTGACCGGATGACACTCTATTTGTTCTGGAGTGACACCTTTTTGGCACATCTGGTGATTTCACATCCCTGTCATCGAGCAAACCACTTTGAGTGGTATCCTCATCATCATGTTTAGCACACCGATAAGGTTCAAAAGAAGAGCATGCCTCGTCAACCCCACCAGTTAAGTTATACACGTCAGGTGTTGGATTTCTGGAGTGGGAATTGCTCTGACCACCTGGCGTAAAGTTCGAAGTCCTTAAGCTGAGGAACTCATTGTAGTGGAAATAATATCTCTCCTCAAAATGCTGCCGCCAGAGTTCCTGCCAGTAAGCATCCCCAGAGTCAACATTCCCTTGGCCGCCAGCATCGCACTCTGAACCAGTAGCACAACTCACTTCCGACATTTGGGAAGGACTTTTAGCAGAGGCACCATCCTCTTCTTCATCTTGATCTAGGTCTTGACCAAGTGAAGACACAGTAATCTGAGTGACTGTTGTTATGGAATCACTAGGAGACGAGGATGCAGAAGATAGAGAGCACGCAGATGAAGATGAGGATGATGCTGCAGCCGACCCTGACCGATTGCTTGATCTGCTGGCAGCCAAATCCTCACCAGCATTTAAAAGCACATTCGCATGTTCTCTTGAAAATTCAGAGAGAAGTTCAGATTCTTTAGTGTCCGCATCCTCCACAGCACTAGCATCCCCTGATGGACTTACCGTTTGATATTCATTGTCCTCCCTTAAATTTTCCTCCCTGTTGCCAGTGGCCTTAACAGCTGACTCGACACCAAGGATTTGCTCTGTACCCTCATCCTCCCTATCAACATTACTTTCAGAGAATGACAGATACCCTGGGTTCACATAGTGACCATAAAGTCGCAGCCAGCTTTCCCAAATTAGCCGTTCACCATTCTGAGACCAGAAGCGCTCCCATAATAACAATAGGTCTTCACCACCGGTGCTCCTTTCTTTAAAATTTTCAAGATTCCCAGGATGAAGCTCCACCCCTGGGTGCCCCCAATCAACAAGACAGCCACCCCCTTCTGATAGATCTGCTCCGCTGTCACTGCCATGGATGTCTGAATGTAAATCATCTTCCACCTGCTCTTCCTCTTCCTCCTCGTCTTCTTCAGGCACAGCATCTTCATCATCAGCAAGCTCGTTGTCTTCATCGTCTTCTTCCTCGTCTACTTCAAGCCCGTCCATAGCGACCTCAGCCTCACCACTGTCCCTCATTTCACCGTCCTCCTCTCCAACATACTCATCAGTTGAGTAATTGTTGTCAGTATGAGATGCACTGCAATAGCAACTAACATTTTCATCCTATTGACAGAATAGAGAAACATGGAATGATTAAGGGACGGTAATTCATGGAGGGATGGCGCGCAAGGAATTATCTTAATGTTAATTAAATTGATCTACATGTTTATTACGTGAAAATGGTTCTCGTTAGCATGCTTAAACTATTCGCGACAAAGTTTCGCCATAGATAAAAAAAATGCACTCCGACAGAAAGTGAGAACTAGAGAACATGGGCACAGAACTGGATAGCAATTTTAAACAAGAGAGAAGCTCCATACTTTTATGTTTTACGTACGTCCTTTTTCCCTGTTTTCGACAGATGAGATTCGGTGGCACAAGAAAAATATTGCACGTTTTCTTTAGCCTCAGTAGAATGAAAAGCCTCCTGGAATTGACTGCCTTTCTCATCGATGGAAGATGAATTTTCACACATTCCTTCCCTAGCACTCCCAGCATCACTATACATACAAATAGAATTTGATCATAATATTATAATGAAAGGAATTAACTCATTGGGTTGAAATAATTCTACTCACCGAATAAACACCCTGCTACAAAGGCAGTAAATGTTTTCCTCAAGAGGAAGTCCAGTCAGAGACAGATGTATGTGCGCTAATGGCTCCCAGAAGTGCTCACACATGTTCAAATTGTTTTAATGCACGTATAAGTGCTCTGAAATGAAACTACAATAGAGAGAATTAGCGATATTTTCTAAATAAACATTGGTAAAAACTAAAATTCGATGGTCATGAAAAATATGAAAACAGAATTTATGAGGTGCTCATTAACCACTCTGTTTATTCGTTATTAAAATTATGAATATAGTTACCAATAGAGAAGTAGCAATATACGAATGAGTGGATGAGGAAATTGGATAAAATGCTACAACACTAGATTTTCTACTCCAGGAAAACCCCAGAAATATGCACCTGGGCAGAGAAATGAATAGCTTACCTAAACTATATTACTTACTGTAAACGTTAATAACTCATTTTTCTCTGTAAAAACGCTAACAACAAAACTTAGAGTTTTGAATAACTTTATGAGATTAAAATTTTTAAAAATTCATCCTAGAATTGCAGTTTCTCAGACGCAGGTGCGCATTCTGATATTCAGGCTCAAATTTATAACTTTGCATTTACCCGGCAGGGTACCAGCAGCTGTAAGCGCGGTAGAGCGATCTTTATTTGAAGGACCTGACATTTGAAGCATGCTGCATTGCATTCAGATTGCGTCATAATATCCTACTAAAAAGTGAGAAAGGGAATTAAAAGTTCGAAGGATGTTTTGGTACTATATTTAATTCACCATTCGGTCAATGTGTTAAAGACTGGCGGTATTTTTTAAGGTGCATACGTGCTGTTTTTCTCAAAATGATATTCTTGTTTTGTTGTAGAAATATTTCTTGTTAGTTAAAGTTTTGCCAGGGTAATAACCCCCGGCACTAAATGAAAGGGATCGTTTATTATAATTTTTCTATAAATGAGAATATTATGACTGAAGAGAAATGAATGTCGACATCATCCACATGATAGGGGCCATGGTTGTTTTTTGCCAAAATCGATTAGGATAAGGTAGATGAAATTGGTTCGCGGAATTTGATTTATAATTTGAAAGTCTTTAAATATTCGCCGAGGTTCAATCCCGTCAAAGAGCAACATTTACTTCAAATTTGTTTTTCTTTGCGTTATCTTTCTCATATTTTGTATTTCTAATCTTTGAAGTTCCAAGTTCTGTGCCAATTCATTCTTATTCTTTATGCTCCCAAGCTCATTTATTTATAGGATTGACTTATTCATGAGTGAACTAACTGTTTATGTTTAGACGCCTATGAGAGCTCTTCTTTGATCAGAAATACACACTGAGACTTTTTGCTGTTAGCATAATCTAAGAATGCCATATTATTTTCATATGGTTCACAGCTTCAGTTAATTGTAATGGAAGGCAATGATTCTATGTTGCAGAATTAAATATTTATATTTTTTGTCATGAAAAAGAAGCTTTATTTTAAATGCACTTCTTGGCCCACTTGACTTGGTCTTGTCCTTGATTATAACTTTGGGATGCACCCATAATAGACAATTTTCATTTAATGGAAAGTGCAGTATTTTAAATTCTTCAATATAATTTTTAATGATTAAGAAAAGTCCTGTAATTAATTTTCAGCAAGGTAGTAGCTAGCTTAGTGTGAATTGTTGTTTAACAGTTGATTAACAATGCAGTCTTGAGGACTTCCATGCCACCATGTCAACATCCCTCGAGTTTGTTGTCTCCAGCATAACTTTATGGAAATAGCATAAAATATTGAAATGAAATTATTGACTATGAAATTCCACACACTTTATTTAAAAAACACAACCCAGTTTTCGACATTGAACATCATAATCAGGTGGTCCTCATAGAAGCAAACTTGATATATATATATATATATATATATATATATATATATATATATATATATATATATATATATCATCTGATCAGGGAATAGGAGTTGGTCAGAGAGGAAGGGTAAGGGAGGGTGGCAGGGTAAAAAGGTTAAAATGTAGCTGGGAGGAAAAGAAAATTACATCTTTCGGCGTCAATCGTTGACTTGGAAGAGTAGTCGGTCTAGGAGTGGGGATTGGGAGGGATATAAAATTTTGTTGGCAAGTTCATCTTTGCAACGGACGCATTTCAAAATTTCCAACTACTCCAAAGCATCGAGCCATTGACATTTATTTTGAAAATGAAGAATTTTAGTCACCAAGTCACTTTTGTGGCCATTCTCGATGAGGTGCTTTGCAAAGAGGGATGTTATGTTCTTATTCTTTACTCATGTTTGGTGTTCTTTTATCCTTACTGTCTTATACAAAAATTACTTAAATTATCACCTTATCTAGTATCTAAATTATCATCTTAAATAACACCTGCATTCTCTCTTCTCTTTTCCCCTCTACTAATAAGAATTGTTTAATAGGTAACCATTTCCCAATGCCTTTTTTCCTCCTCCCCCAGATATCTACTGGCCATGAAACTAAGTTCATGAAGTAGAAACTCCCGAAGAACCCAACAATGATGGACACAAAAGAAACCTCCATTAAGAAGGTGTAGCAAGTAGGATATTTGGAGGGAGGATATGGTGATATAAAAAGGAAGGGTGGCTATTGGCACTTTAGAGGGATGGCTTGTTTATTTGTTATAAATGCTTATATACCATAATAAATTATGTTAAACTACAGTTTTAAGCATTGGTGAGTTAACATTTACATTCTATCTTTCAGTCAAGTGAGTGAACACATAAGGAAGAGGTTACAAATTGCTGCTCATAAATTGGCTAGATACATGCTAATTCCAATATCGACAGGGTGAATCATGGGGATTTCGGAAGAACTACATGATATAAAACTCTGGACATTTTGTTGCTTTAAATACTAAATATATATGTTTTGTCGAATAATACATGCATGTATATTATCCAGTAATATTTTTAATAAATAAATGTGACAGTAGGATTTTTGAGCTAAATATTTCCACCCAAATACCTTTGGAGTCCAATTCTGTTTTCATATACCCTGATAGAAATAAGATAAGACATCTTACCCTTCATATACTCAAGGTAGAGCATCCCCTGTGCCGGCTGGGCTAGTGGTTAACCTCAAAATATCCCTCCATTAGTTTAATTCTTTTTCTAACTTTTCCCACTTCATAATCGAAGGGCATTGTAGTTACTGTGGAAAATTTTCCCATTTTCATATGCATGGATAAATAAATATAGTTTGTGTGGAGGATCCTTGGATTTACATGCACACATTCTGTTTTGTATGCATTCATGTTCTGTATGCATTTTGTTTTGAGAATAGATAACTTATACCTCCTGTTCTTTTATGTCATTTATTATTATAAGGTAATCTACTGGTTAAGGTAGGTTTTGGTTGAACACAACTACCAAATAAAATTTTGTGACTTCTAACAAAACACAAAATCCAGCATCCTACTCTACATCAGGTCCCTCTTCATCTCTGAGTACTTCCTTCCTCCCTTCATCCCGTCTAAAATTCCTATCCCATTCCTCAGCTTTCTTCGTTTGCCTAACATTCACCCCTCTATTACAGTCTTCAACATCTCACTGCTGGTCAATACCCATCATCATACCCATTCATCCACTTTTCCTGCCTCCATAGGAGTTCTCCCAAAAAACCCCTTTCTTCGTCCACCATACCAAGTACTTCCTCATTTGTTTTCTTCTCAGTCCATTTCACCTTCTCCATTCTTCTCCACACCCACATTTCAAAAGCCTCCAGTCTACGTCTATCCTCCTGCTTTAATGATCACGTTTCCGCACCGTACATAGCTAAGCTCCATATCAAAGTTTTTACGAGTCTTTTCTTAATACCCTCACTCAATGTCCCTGTCATCAACTCCCTCCTCCTTGTGAAAGCCTCTTTGCCTAGTGTAATTCTTCTCCTTACGTCCCTACTACTTTGACCGTGTTGATCCAAAACACTTCCGAGATACGTAAATTGTTCTACCTGCTCTAATTTTTGCCCTCCTATTTTAATGTTTAGCTTAGCCTTTTTCTTTCTAGAAAATTGCATAACCTTTGTTTTATTAATATTGATTCTCATCCCATATCTGTCGCACTGAATTTCCAATGCAATCAGCAATGCTTGCAACCCCTTGGCTGACTAACAAACTAAAGCTTGGTCATCAGCGAACCTAACTGACTTTTCCAATTCCCCACCCACTTTCATTCCTACCTCCAGTTCTTCCCATGCCTCTTAAATCATTTCCTCTACACACAGGTTGAACAGCAACAGTGATAATGGGCAGCCCTGCCTGACACCTCTTCCTAAGGCTGCCCATCCGGACTCCCCGTTCCCCACTTGCACCTAAGCAGTCCAAGACATGTACAGGTTGCAGATTAGCCTCCTATCCCTCCAGTCTATTCCTATTTTCTTCAATATATTCATAAGTTTTCCCAATTTACTCTATCAAACGCTTTTTCAAAATCTACAAAACAGGCAAATATGTCCTGATTGTATTCTATATTCCTCTTGATTAGTGATCTCTTTACTGCAATGGCATCACGCGTACCTCTCCCCTTCCTATGTCATTTACTGTGATACAATTCCTCATGAAGATCTTCCCTTTGGGAACAATAATCTCCTTCAATTCAGAAATGTTGTCACTAGAATATGATTGCGGAACCTGAATACTGCAGGGCATTTACCTTAAAGTTAGAAAAATGGGTTTGCTCTCTTATTCACACCATCTGAATCTGGTTGTATCTGCAAGAATTTTATATCTTAGAGCAAAGTTGAAGAATATCTTGATTTTTGAGTTAATGAAACAGTTTTAGTCAGATCTCAAAATAAGGCTAATCTTTCTTCACAAACAATACAAATATGAATTTAAAATGTAGTAAAATAATGAAATTCTTATCAAGCTTCACAAATATAATGAAACCTGAAATTGTTACCTGAAATTCTCCTCTGAAACCTAGTAATCGTTAATGTTAATTTCAAGCAACTTTATTGTTTGCTGTTCATTTTAAATTAGGCCATCAACTTGTTGCTAATTTTTTTCCTTTGACTTATTCTTGAGACAAGGATTTCACTAGATAATTAAGGCTGGAGTGTGATTACACATCAACCTATGAAGGAGGTATCGTGGTGGAAATAATGACACCTCCTAACAATTAACAAAGTTTATTGTGCTCAGAAAATTAAAACCTTGATGAGGCGATTGAACAGTAATTATTCAGTACATATTCGGCCGTGCGGTGGCGAAGCCAGGAGAGAATCCTTCACCAGGAAGCAGCGTCCTTGGGTTGACCACGATGGCGGCGCGCGTGACGGTCCAGAGCCAGTCAGAGAGAGAGAGTGGGACTGAGAGTGAGAGTGGGTCTGGCGGCGTGGCTCTGGCAGCGTGGTTGCGCCCTGGCGGCGGACCCTGGTGGCGAACGCCGGAAGCCAAAACACTTGCCGGTGAAGGCGCGAGCGATGGCGCTCAACGATGATTCAAGTGTTGAGCCGCCACACCACCCCCTTGGTTGTTTTATAGTCCCTGGTGGTTAGTAGACATTGGAAAAATTGTGGAAACAGGAGGTGATAACGGGTGAGCGGCAAGGAAGGAGGGTGTAGTGGTGGTGGAAGCATGACAGGTTAGGTAATGAAGTCAAGACAACGAAAGAAAAAGAGAAAATTATAGTTGAAATTCTTCAAGATGCGACGGAAAGCGCACGCGTCTCCCAGATCGGGTTGTCCGTTCGCCGCGCTGTGTGCGCAGTGCAGCACCTGGGGGCTGAGGGGCTGGTGGTGCAGGCAGCGTAGCTGGGCGCGATGTAAAGGCGGCAGGCCATCTTTCGTCCGATTCTGCTGCCTCCAGCTGTGGCGCGGTGTGGTGAAGCGGTAGAGCTGCCTGGTGGTTATAAATTGGTAGGTTGGATACCGTAAAGGCAGGTTTGAGTCTGTCGAGAGAAATGAACACATCACGGTTTGGTAAGCGGACTTTGTACGCCTTATCATTCCGTTCTAAAACTTTAAACGGCCCGTCATACGGCAGCTGAAGAGAACCCCGCGGGGGGCCGTGCCGGACGAAGACGTGGGACGCCGTCGGCAAGTCTTTGAAGATGAAGACCTGACGGGAACCGTGGCGGGCAGCGGGGCGAGGGCTCAACTCCCGGAAATGCTCGCGCAACTGGGACATGAAGGCGGTGTCAGCTGGCTGCGATGGAGAGGTTGGTGAGAGGAATTCTCCGGGAAGGCGGAGAGGCTCCCCATACACTAGCTCTGCAGTGGAGGCATCTAGGTCTTCCTTCCAGGAGGCGCGGAATCCCAGGAGGATGGCAGGAAGTACGTCCACCCACTGAGTGGTCCCGTGGCAACGGATGGCGGCCTTCAGCTGTCGATGGAACCGTTCTACCATCCCGTTCGCCTCAGGATGGTATGCTGTCGTCCTGAAATGCTCCGCGCCGGCCATGAGGGAGAGCTGGCGGAAGAGGTTGCTTTCAAACTGCCGTCCTTGGTCGGTAGTGATGCGTTGGGGTGAGCCGAAACGCGACATCCATCCGCTAAAGAAAGCGAATGCCACTGTCTCGGCCGAAATGTCACCAATCGGTATTGCCTCGGGCCATCGGGTGAAACGGTCCACGCACGTAAGGCAATATCGAAAACCACGTGAACTTGGGAGAGGTCCGACCAAATCAATGTGGACGTGCTCGAATCTCCGTCCGGGAGACGGGAAACTGCGCACAGGGGAGGCAACATGACGAGTCACTTTTGCCTGTTGGCACGGGATGCACGCGCGTGCCCATTCGCGGCAGTCTTTCCTAATAGAGGGCCACACGAAACGCGATGTCACGAGTTTTATCGTCGCTTTCGCTCCGGGATGCGCCAGGTTATGAAGCGAATCAAACGCCTGACGCCGGAATGCGGGAGTGACGTATGGGCGAGCACAAGGGGTGGAAGTGTCACAAAACAAGTGCACAGCACAACCGGGAACAGGAAGTCTTCTGAGCTTGAGGGAAGACTCTTCGTTCTTAAGGAGCGCAGCAAGTTCAGCGTCTGCCTCCTGTGCACGGCCTAACTCCTCAAAATTTACCGCGGAGGACAAGGAATCGATGCGCGATAAAGCGTCCGCCACGACATTATCCGCGCCGGCTACGTGACGAATGTCTGTCGAGTATTGGCCGATCAGGTCGAGGTAGCGGAATTGACGGGGCGAACATCTGTCAGGTTTTTGCTGGAACGCGTACACTATCGGCTTGTGGTCTGTAAAAATTGTAAAATTCCGACCCTCCACCATGTGGCGAAAATACCGGACCGCCCGATAAATCGCCAGGAGCTCCCTGTCGCAAGGGCTGTAGTTTCTCTCGGCCGAGCTTAGTTTTTTGGAGAAGAAACCAAGCGGTTGCCAACCCGCTTCAGTGCGCTGCTGGAGCACAGCTCCCAGGGTGAAGTCTGAGGCGTCGGTAAACAGGCCGAGGGGAAGGGAGGGGGCCGGATGGGCGAGAAGCACAAAGTTCGAAAGAGCGTCTTTACACCGCTGGAAAGAAAGGCGCAGTTCGGGCGTCCAATCCACTTTGTCGCGGCCGTGTACACCACCGCGTAGCACTTCACTGAGGGGGGCCTGTAAGTCGGCGGCATGGGGAAGGAATCTTCTATAAAAATTCAGCATCCCCAAGAATTGGCGGAGCTGTTTCACCGTCACAGGGAGTGGGAAGTCTGCGATAGCACTCACTTTGTCACTTAAAGGCGTTGTACCCTCGGCACTTACACTATATCCTAAAAACTTGACATTGGGAACACCAAAAACACACTTTGCAGGATTAATGAGCACACCGTATGATTTTAATCTGCCAAAAAGCTCACGCAGGTGATGCTCATGTTCGTCCTCATTTTGGGAGGCGACCAAAATATCGTCTAAATAGACGTAGCAGAAGGAGAGGCCTCTGAGTGCCTCGTCGAGGAAACGTTGGAAAGTCTGTGCGGCGTTTCGCAGACCATATGACATAAAGGGAAATTCAAACAACCCAAAGGGGGTCGTGATTGCAGTCTTCGGTATGTCTTCCGGGTTCACAGGTATTTGGTTATATGCCCTCACGAGGTCAATGGTGGAGAAAACACGAGCACCATTGAGGGATGCAGCGAAATCCTCGATATGGGGGACAGGATAGCGATCGGGGATGGTCCTAGCGTTTAACGCGCGATAATCCCCGCATGGGCGCCACTCGTCTCCCTTCTTGGGAACAAGGTGGAGGGCGGAGGACCAACAGCTATCCGAGCGGCGGGCTGTCCCTAATCGCACCATTAATTCAAATTCCCGTTTGGCTGCGGCAAGTTTGTCGGGAGCAAGCCTACGTGGTTTACATGACACCGGCTGACCTGCGGTCGTGCGAATGAAATGCACTGTGGAGTGGGACGCATGACCGGGTGTCCCTGCTGGACGCGTAATTTCGGGAAAGCGCGAGAGAAGAACGTGAAAACGGGTTTCTCCGACTACCGCCTTTATCTGCGTTGCCGGGAGGCGTACAATATTTCCGGCGACGGAAATTGTCGTCGAACTGTCTGTAAGACGAGAATTCTTAACGTCCACCAAAAGACTGAAATGTGTTAAAAAGTCCACTCCGATAATAGGCTGTGCAACGTCTGCCACAACAAACCTCCACGTGAAGTCGCGGCGCAGACCGAAATTTAGGTTTAATACTTCCCAACCGTACGTATTTATTACGGAATTGTTGGCAGCAAAAAGTTGGTAGTCGGTCCGCTGTCTAGGACTTTTGACGAGCGATAGGGGAAACACAGAAAGGTCAGCACCAGTGTCAACAAGAAACTGTACCTTTGTGGTCGTGTCCGTAACGAAGAGGCGGCTTGCTGTAGGGCTAAGGTCGGCGGCCGCGTCTACCGAGCGCCCGCGGTGTTTTCCGGCACCTGGAATGAGCACGGCTGGGTGCAGTGCCGCGCGTCGGCACCAAACTTCCGGTGATACCAGCAGAGTTGTGGCGTCGTACGGCGTCCTGATGGTCCGTCTTCAGAGCCGCGAGATTGGCTGCGGGAACGGGAATGGCCTCGGAAACGGGAGCGTTCCTCTCGAGGGTGCCGCGCCACCGAAAGAGCAGCAACTTGCCGGGTGAGGTCGTCCATTCGGCTCAGGAGGGAGGCCAACATGCCCGAGCATCCACCGGTACAAGATGGCGGGTCGGAACTCACCTCGCTTACCTGAGCGTGGGTAGGGGCGGGCACTCGTTCCCGGGGTATCACCTCACTAATTCTGTCGGCGAGGGAAGCCACGGCGTCTAGGTCGACGCCATCTTGAGCCGCTAAGATGGCGTGGAGAGGCGTGGGTAGCCGGGTCAGCCACAGCGACCGCATGAACTCGTCAGGCATCGACGAGCCTGCCAAGTCCTTAAGATGGCGGAGAAACTGGGATGGCTTCCTGTCGCCCATCTCCTCTCGCTCAAGGAGTCGCCTGATTTTCTCCTCCTGAGACGCAGACAATCGGCGAATAAGCTCCTCCTTGATCTTAATATACTTGTTGTCACCGGGGGGGTTGGAAATAACGTCCTTAACCTCTTGCGCGAATCGAGGCTCTAAATGGCTCACCACCGTATAGAATTTTTTTGCGTCCTCGCTGATACCTGCGAGGAAAAATTGCCCTTCCAGTTGTGCAAACCATAATGCCGGCTCTTCCGGCCAAAATGGAGGCACGCGAAGCATGGCTCGGTCCGTCGACATCTCTGGCGTTTAGACAAACAATTAACGTGGGGAAAAACAGATAAACAAAACGAATTCACTATTGGAAACACTGGAGCCGATAATCACATAGCGAAGCAGATGTACAGATATTCGGGATAGACCAAAACGGCGTGGTCAGTGCACGGCTAAGCACGTGGGGAGAAATGAATCACGTCGGGGTCACCACTATTGAAGGAGGTATCGTGGTGGAAATAATGACACCTCCTAACAATTAACAAAGTTTATTGTGCTCAGAAAATTAAAACCTTGATGAGGCGATTGAACAGTAATTATTCAGTACATATTCGGCCGTGCGGTGGCGAAGCCAGGAGAGAATCCTTCACCAGGAAGCAGCGTCCTTGGGTTGACCACGATGGCGGCGCGCGTGACGGTCCAGAGCCAGTCAGAGAGAGAGAGTGGGACTGAGAGTGAGAGTGGGTCTGGCGGCGTGGCTCTGGCAGCGTGGTTGCGCCCTGGCGGCGGACCCTGGTGGCGAACGCCGGAAGCCAAAACACTTGCCGGTGAAGGCGCGAGCGATGGCGCTCAACGATGATTCAAGTGTTGAGCCGCCACAACCTATATTTGAACTGTGTTGTACAGGGTTTGTACAATAAGTATTGGGACTGGTTCCAAAAATCAAAATTGATTGCAGTTATCATTACAATTACTCAATAATCTTCTAAATACATTCCTACTGCATCAATACATCTGTAGTTCGGCGCATCTGCCACGTGTCAAAAGCCCGCTGGAAGTCGGTTTCCAAAATACTGATGAGAGCCCTTGTCCTCGCTGCTTGAACTCAATGGAGTCGAACCGATACCTTTGAGCTCCTTTTGAGCTATCCTTTTGTAATAACATCATTGAGAAAATCTTCATCTTCCTGGACACAGTCCAAAATTTCTTGCGAAATATCAACCCGCAACAGTTTTTGTTCCTCGCTCAAGACTTTTGGCACCAGCTTCATTGCAAGATCCTATGTTACAATAGTGTGGACAGTTCTGACTGAAAGGCTGGTTTCCTCACTGATAAGTTAAACGCCTGTCAGAGTCCAAAACTTTTTTTACTTTGGCCACCTGAGCATTGGTTCGATCGGTCACCTGACGCAGTACTTGTCTTTGACAAGCTCTCGGTCTTCCTTAAACATTTTGTACCACTCAAAAACTCTTTGTACCACAAATAACATCATCCCCATAAGCCCGTTTAATGAGTGCAAGGGTCTCCGATGCGGATTTCCCAAGTTTAACGCAAAACTTCACAGCGTAGCATTGCTCGACAGTGCGCTCCATGCTGGCATGACGACACCACAAACAATCACACATCACAAAAATCCACCTCCTGTCTCAACGCATGCCTGGAGGTGACTGAACTTAAGTGTGGTGAGTGGTGGGGGACCCCACCACCAAGCCGACTGGTCGGACCCCGATCTACCGCTCTGTTGAGGCTACAGCGAACCAGTGCCGATACTTATTGTACGGACCCTGTAGTTGAGCTTATTCTGGAGTCCAACATAACTGCCTGTAGGGATTCGGTCTTTAGTGATATTTGTGAGAAAATAAAGTAGAATCCAGGTGTAGTAAATAAAAGAGATATAAAAAGGGAATCATAATTATTGGAACCTGTTTTATTACCTGCTCATTAGGTGAAAACAATAAATTTGGGGACCATGACAGGACACCCAAATTTTTATCAATAAAATGACAAAAACAAGGCTGTAAAAATATGCTAAAACCCAATTAATATGGACCTGGAAAAGAGGGGACTGCTGTTTGCAGTAAATAAGGTGGCCTCCCAATCAGATTGCAGCAATATTTGGAAGCAGTACAGAGAGGACATTTCCGCAGAGTAATATTACATTGAAGTCGGAGAAACAAGAGCTAGTGAGAATCCTGGAGACTTACATATTGAAATGGTAATCACCCTAATGGGAAAATATCAACACTTTGTTGCCAGAGGGAAGAAATTCTACTGTGGAAATCCCATTTCTTCCATCAGTATTGGAAGCTGTTTAATGCCAGAAAACATCATGAAGCTATCTTATTAATGTGGATATTTGTGAAATATTTTGAATATTTCACATTTTGGTATATCAACTTCATCACCCAGAGTCCTGTTTTTTTTCTAAGCATAGTCTATAAAAACAAAAATTGGGTAGTATATAGTAGTAATGCTTGGAAACTATTTTATTCGTTTGACCTGTCAGTTAGCATAGAAATAAAGTTCATTATGAAATATCAAATCTGGAGCAAATGCCAACCAGTGTTTCAAATTATTATTATTATAATTTTTTTTATTTGCCTAGAGATCACAATACAAAAATACCAGGTTGGTGGTTTATGTACATGATATAAGGCACATCAGAAAGGAGCAAAGACACATGCTCAATTAAGATACATAAAAGAAATGATGCTCAAAGTTACATAATATTTAGCACAAATCCATGAACATTGGCTGTAACATGCACATGATATATCAATTCAGAAAAATCATTGATCAACAACATGAATCGGACAATGACCATTGCTATAAACTAAAAGTATGAACTTACTGGTTGGGAATATTGTTGAGATATCTGTCAACCGAGTAGAGCATATTACGCTGTAGATATCTTTTTAATTCATGCCTATAAAAGCAACATTTGGCATCTCATGAATTCTGCCAACTCCAATTTGAAAAAGTGGCATGTGACATCCTTACAATTTCACAAGAAAAGTATATCAAGTTCTGGTTTATATTTATTCTAAGTGAATATAGTGAGCCCCTTAGCAAATAAACCCTCGTCAGTGGTAATAAACACCAAGCAAAATATCTTTGTGACTCATGGGTTGCCAAGGACCCTTACTGCTGACACAGCCATTTTTACCATGATAATGCAACAATTTCATCACCCAAGCTTTATCCCACCTTTCAACAAATTAAATTTTTCTCCTGTCCATGTTCGGTTCTCGTTGTTTATTGCTATGCTGCTATTGTATTTTGTCCTCTTTCATGATTGTTATAGTTTTTCACTGTAAATTGACGCTACTGCTGTATGTGAATAATGTTTTAAAATAAATAAATAAATAATGTAAACATTATTTCAAAAATCAAGAGAAAGAAGTGTGAACTAGTAACCCACATAACCATCAGAACAATGGCCTTTTGAAAAGGGTGTGCATTAGTAAGCAGATATTGCAAAAGAGACATGAAACTGATGCAGATTTCAAGGACTTACTGCATGATTGTGGAAGCAACCCTGTGGAAGGGCTTGGTGATTCCCTCACCGGAATTCCATTAATTTATATTTATCTATTTATTTTATTTTACAGACAAAACTGACAATGGTTTTATTTCTTAAAGTGCCTGAAGGAAACTATGCAGTATTATGTGCTTAACAGGGTAAAATGAAATTGGTCAGAAATTGGTGGCAAGTAATGGTCTAAGCAACCAAAATGAAATTTGGGAACCAGAGATTTTTTCACGAAAGCATAGGTGCCCTTATAGCATAAGTCCATAGCATAAGGCACACTTTGTAGGAAACAAAGGTAACCTTGCAAGGTATAATAGTGCTCACTTACCATAACACATGTGCCATTACACAATCCTGAAGTTAGAAGGAGATTCACTTTCCAGAAGATCAAATGTGGGAGAAGGATCAACAGCTGTTCCACACCTTGAAGAACCAAACTAAATGATGGAGAGGTTGCACCAGCCATCACAGATGGAGGGAAAACATATGCATCACAAAGAGGAATTAAAAACTTAGACTGAGTTAGCAAAGGAGTGGTAGGAATGCCAAAGCTTCCCATTGAATTAACTTCTAAATATCAATGGGAGATGTTTCTTGTTTCCTAGGTTGACCCTCCTAGGAGACATCCAACATTATTGGGTCTGAGAGGTTCACCATGTTGTATATATATTAAAACTTCACATCAAGTGTGATCATTACACTTGATTATCAATCATGAGACTGGTGACTCTAATTTTAATGCATTACATATTTATGCATCAAACTCCCTGTCACATGCCCTTGCGGCAGCTTGTAGGGCATTGGATATATGTATGAGTACAGTAGTGTGTGGTGTCAGGGTCAAAAATCTACCCAGAAACAGGAGGTTACTGCTAATAATAATAATAATAATTAAGATGGACTTTAACAAAGTTAGGGCTTCTGCAATCAACCTCAAATTAGGGTACTGTTGGCAAATCTAACTGAAAACCAAGCTAGCAACCAAAGAAAGCTTATGGAAGAATAGGGTACAAGTTTTGAAATATTGGCTGGATGGATTTTGAATATTGCTACATAGTTATCTAGTTTAGAGAAGAATATAATGAAAATAAACAAAAATTACAATAGGAAAAGAGATTAAAACAACAAAAATCTCTATTGAGATTGATATTGATACTATCCACGAGGATTCAATTGAGAAACTAAGGAAGCAACTAATGCTTAAGGAAGAGTTACATCAAGTTTGCTTCCAGATCAATGGAGTGAGTGGGAAAGAAATTGAAAAGGTACAAGACATTAAATTGAGGCTGAGCATTTGGAAATCCCACTCTAAGTATTAAGTTTCTTTTTCTCAAGCTTCCATTCAAGGGTAATTTTGTATTTTATGATAGATCCTTCCCATAGAAAGAAGTTTGCTTCAATTGAGGGACCTTGTCGTGGAGTCTGGCCTTATGTCATGTGTAGTGTTCTAGATTCTGGAATCTGTACTGGGTATCCATCCTCTGATCTTTTTGTTTCTTATTGATGGAGTGATGAAGTGGGTTGACTGTGAAATAATTGGACTACACCTGTTTTCTACTTTGGTGAGTTCATCAGCATGCAGGAGTTGCACCATGTTTCAAATTCTGCTTGTCCATCCATGCATATCTTATTGGTCTCTTAATAATATAATTGCAATCAAACCATAGGTTGATTTGATATGTGAGAGTTAAGCTCACCTAAAACTAAGCCCAATGGTATGTGAAATTGACACATCTACGACAGGTACCATATTGGGTCTGTTGATGTAGGCTGATTTTTAAACAAATTGTTCACAGGTGGGGGATGTAGCAATCCAGTGGATTGAACTTCTGACCGCAGGACCCTGGTTTGATTCCTGGGGATACCACTGGGCACCGTCAGCTTCACCCCAGGTGTGTGATTTTTTGGATGCCAGATCTTTCTATCAAACCACTGCCAGCATAGGGAAAGAAACTACTCCCCTATATCCTGAAGTGTGAATGCAACATGCCATTGGACTTGGTACTAAGTGAACTCTACCCTTACTAAACAAACCGATCTCCAGGCTGATAATTGTGATTTGGCTCACAGGCTAATCAAAAGAATGTTTATTCATAACTATCATTTCTAAAAAATTAAATTATACAATGCAATTTAATCATTCAATTTGAATATTAGTCACACCAAAACTGAAATGCTGATTGACCATGTCTTACTAAAGAGGAAAAGAAACCAGCAGTAAATTACAGTGACTTCAACCTAGGCTTCTTAAAAAATTGAAATAACAAAATTGATGCAATTGCTGTTCTCATTTCTCATCATATGACACCATGTATTCCCTTATGGCCAAACAAGGATTAATTCATATGTTTACCAATTCACCATTGAGAATAACTCTTATAACACCACTGATATGGACTTTCTGATCAAAAAGCAATCCTTTCATCATTATTGTGGGATAATGTATTACACGAAATACCAAACACTGAATTTATATAGAAAAGGGAATATGATCCTTAATGCTTTCATTATTTTAGTATACTTTCATCAAATGAATAGAAGGAGAAATTATTTCCTATTACTAATGCTCCATTTCTTCTCAAAAATATTTTATCAATGTTACTAGAAGTAAATTAAACTTTAGTTCTTGGCTATCTATAGTAATAACTATTTATTGCAATAGAAAAAGAGCATCATGCAAAGAGTGCAATGACTCAAACAATCCAGAGTCAAAAATATAAGTACTAAAATATTATTGTAAAATTCTGAGCTCTCATATGATTCAGACACTAAAGCTGTATACTTATTTAAAGAGTTGTGAAACAAGAAATAGGCAAAACTATAACTAGCAGCATTTAAACATGTGATATCTGTTATGAAGGTAAAAGGATATCATGAATTACAAAAAAATCAAATATATTTGATGACTACTTTGCTAAAGAATATCATAATTAGTTTTTTGATCGGTTATCCACAAATGCATAGTACATCCTCTACAAAATAATCACCAATTCCTCATCTGCATTTTTAGAAACTTTCACTGAAAGTAGAATTCTGAGGATTATCAATCAGCTAAATTATACAAAATCATGTGGCATTGATGGCAGGCCATAAACTGTTATAAAGAAATGCGCTATATTTATTACAAAACCTTTGACTAAAATATATATTATTTTACCTTAAATGTCACCATATTCACAAAAAATAGAAAACTATGGATCTATTTCTCTAATCCAGGCTTCTCAAAAATGCTGGAGAAAGTAACCTATAGAAAATTGATTTCCTTTTTTGAAAAATTATCAATTCTAATAATAATGTAGGTGGTGGTAGTACATGCAATGAACAGACACAGTTTCAGTGCATAATAATACTTATATGTTATTATTGGTACACTGTGATGAGCAACTACATAACTGTATTCTCCCCACTGGTTTACCTAATGCTACCAATGAAATCTTTAGACTTGAAATTGACTCTGAAACTAAGAAATGAATGTATCACGTTATTGTTTCACATGAATAAAAAAGGAACCCACAATCTGACTCCAGTGGAAATCAGGAAACTGAAGAATTCATATTGCTTTAAACCCACCTACTGAAAACACCTCTCTATACATAAGTGGCCAGGCCCCAGGTATGAATGACTGTACCTGTATTTTTGAACTGATTGAATGTTTGTACCTTCAATGCAACAGTGTTTAAGAAAAATATCTTACCTAGCCCATGAAAGCATGCCTATTTTAAGATAACTATCTGGCATAGCCCTCTGTTGACAGTCTCATTTACAAAGATAGAAATGATCAGGGTTATGTATTAACGAAAAACATCACAGTATTAAAATAGCCCATTTATCAGGGAGTTATTAATAGTATAAAGGTGCATTACAAACATGAGCTAGTTTTATTTTTGCTGCCCTCAGACTTAGCCATTCCTTAAGCTGTTGATTTACAAGGAGTAAAGTGCAAAATTGGCCTTGCTTGAATGAGTATTTCTGAAGGTACATAATTGCATAAACAAGGCACAAATAAATATTGCTGGCATAGGAATATTTTTGCCGAACAGCTGATAAAGAGAATCAAAATAATAGATTAAGAGAAAAACAGTGGACCAACTGCTATAAGTTTTGGTGTACAGGCAGTTGAAGATATCTCTTATGAACAGAAAGCCACAGTGAATGTGATTAATCAGATAGATTCATACTGACAAGGTAGGAGCAGAGTGCTGCTTTTAACAGAAGAGGACATGTTAACAAGAAAACATCCCAAATAAGGAAAGGATTAAGGAAAGTAATGTCAGAAATGAAAAATAGTAATTTTGTGATTCCTCTGAAAAATTTTTATTACGAGACGACCCGGGTTTTGACTTTCAACATCATCTTCAGGTGACAACTATGACAGACATCCATCTATATATATTACACTCTGGTAAGGGCAGGGAGGTGAGAGGGTCAGAGGGTGGGTGGGGGAGGGAATTGAGCAATGATAGTTGGAGGGAAGGGTAGAAACATGAGGCACCCTATGAGGAGCATTCCTCTAATTGGCGGAGGAAAGTGGGTGGGTTTTAACAGTTCATAGACATAAATTCAAAAACCTTTTACATATCTGAGGTGAAAGGAGGGTGTGGGGGAAGTGCACAAAAGTTCATTAACAATATTCTCTTTGGAGCACACACTTTTTCAAATTTCAAGCTGCTCTAAAGCATCTAGTCTCATTCTAGAATCACTCAAAGAATGTAGAAAAATCCTTTCTTTTCTACAACCTTTTTCTGTCTTAGAAAGGGCTTAGACTATATGCTTAAGAGCAGCTTGAAATTTTAGAAAGTGTACACTCCAAAGAGAATATTGCTAATGAACATTTGTACACCTCCTACTCCCCCCTCCTAAACTTACCACTTCTCGATACCTATGCTTATGTGGGTAAGAACCCCTCTACTTCCCCCACACCCTCCCTTGACCTCAGAGATATGCAAAAGATTTTTGAATTTATGTCTATAAACCATTAAAACCCACCCACTTTCCTCCACCAATAGGAGGAATGCTCCTCATAGGGTGACTCATGTTTCTACCCTTCCCTCCAACTATCATTGCTCAATTCCCTCCACCACCCACCCTTCAACCCTCTCACCTCCCTGCCCCTACCGGAGGGTAATATGTATAGAGGAATGTCCGTCAGAGTTGTCACCTGAAGATGACATTGAACGTCGAAATCTGGGTGGCTCATAATAAAATTTTTTCAGTGGAATCACAAAGTTACTATTTTTAATTTCCAATATGAGTCGATTCCATACAGTTACACCAGAAACCATCAATTATGGAAAGTAATGTCATTAGGGAAGAGACAGGGAAGGAGCCTGTTGAAATTTCCATCCACATGGAAGCAATAGAAGGGTTATAAATTTAATTGGATGGCTATGAGAACAGAGAAAGTTATGAAAATCAATATTTTGCAACGTTTTATAAAAAATATGATCTTGCAAAAGAAATTGTCACA
The DNA here is from genome assembly GCF_022747635.1 of Hetaerina americana. NCBI lineage: Eukaryota > Metazoa > Arthropoda > Insecta > Odonata > Calopterygidae > Hetaerina > Hetaerina americana. The sequence goes on along the minus strand of NW_027286739.1, from coordinate 17,149 downwards.
TAAAAAAGAAAAGTTGCAGACTTTGGATAAAAGTGATATAAAATTACTAGCCATTAAATGTTGATCTATCACTGCTTGTTTTTTGTGAAACTTTTTTTGAAATGTTTCCTGGTCATACATACATAAGTCTTAATCCTTCCCCAGTTGATGAAATGTAAAATTGATCAATGTATATGCTCTCAACTCTTTCTTATTCAAGAGTCAAATGGAACATGTGGAATGCTAATGCATTCAACAAGGAGAACTACAGTCTTCATTCAATAAAACCTTGCATATTATTCTATCTATTGCATGCAAGTCAAATTAGGTGTTGGTGCAAACGTCTAAAAACTCTAAAGAGAATAACTTCCTTGGTTGACCCATAGGAAATACACAGCTCAAATTATTTTGTAACTAATACTTTTAATCAAAGGCATACTTAAGGTTTTGCAATGCACCAATTTCAGAGGGAAAAATCATTTGCCTTGACCAGGATTCTAACCCGGATCCCTCGCTGTCCAGCCGAGTGCTTCAGCCAGTTAAGCTATCAAGGCATTCTCTTGCACTCCAAGATTTTGGCCTGTCAGACATCAATGGATCCAGGTTCGAATCCTGGTCAAGGAAAATGATTTTTACACTCTAAAATTGTTGCATTCTAATACAAATATAGCAGATGACACCGTTGAAAATTACTGCCATGACATCTCCCCCAGTTTCTTGGAACTTCAGGTGTTACATTGAAAAAGATGGATACATTATTGAGTAGAAACTTACCATCCACTTTGCAGGTCTCTCCAAATAGCAAGTGTGCAACTTCCAACTGGTTAGATTGTCATGAATACAGCTTGCACACTTAATCATAGTTTTCAATAGATGAATATCCATGCTGGTGGATAATCTACCACAGAACTATAGCCCTAAAGTGTTTTAGTGTGTCAGTCCAATGCATGTGTACCTCCTACTGGTGGTGAATGGGAAATGGTATGTCTTCAAGGTAATCCCTTCAGAAAGCATACTCACTTGTTTAAACTAGTGAAAGCAGGGCTGGGGTATTACTAGGCTTTGTTTGACATGAGGCATATGACACAAATGTGCCAAAACTAATATAGAATGTTGCAACCTGTTGCAACCAAAAGGTACAAGAGCTTAGTACCATAGAACCTGAGATGTGTACATGGTAAGGATCAAGAGTTTTTGAACCAAATGATTGCAAGAAGAATGGGTGTCGCTCTCTTTGTGAAACAAATTGGAAAGTGTTGTGAAATTTGATGGCAATGATGTGGCGTTATGATCACAAGTTACTGTTATTATACACGGCAGACAGCAAGCAGAAGACCTGATTCTGAGTGACTAGTATGAGATGCATATAAGGAAATACAAGTTCATATCTCCTAAATAGTTCTTGTTTTGTAAGAAATTTGTGGTTTTAGCTTGCTATGCATCATTGAATGGCAAGGCTGAAAAGCATGAAAGACAACTTTAAGGAAAATTGAGAGAAATCTTGAATGAATTTGTCTCTGTTGAAAGAATAATAGTATTTTGATGCTATAATGGTGGGGCTCTGTTTCGAGAGGATGCCTCCGAAAAAGCGGCATCTCAACTTTTGAGTAAATGAATGACAAAATACTTGTTAATTGAGGGGTGTATAGAAAAAGGATTGTTCTTCTTAAAAACATGGATTAAGAATAATGTAGCGTTCGTCTGCATATATGGTTAGGAGGATGATTGATTTTGTGGCACATAGGTATATAATGAGATGTCAGTGGAGGACATAAGAGCAACGAGAGGTATTGAATGTGGAGGTTCCCTATTTGGTGATTTCAGAAGTATGTCCATGTAAGGAGTGAGTTGCAAGGGAAATAAAGAAGGCAAAAACAATTTTTATTAAACATAAGAAAAATGCTAGATGAAAATGTAAGAATGCAGTAGACGAATGCATGGCTGAGGATAAAATGAACTAGTATCAAGTGAAAATGACAAATGGAGGTGTGAATAATGCTTGTAAAAATTCCATAGAAATGACGGTTAAATATGCTGAAAGTGTGCATGTAGAGGTGTATCTAGGATTTTGGAATGTAATGAATCAATGAAGAAAGTAAGATTCTATGAGTCCAGAGAAAGAGGAATGTGATGTTATTTAAATGGGAGTGAGCTAAGAAGAAAATGAACAAATACAAAAGCACCATGAAAGAATACAAACATCAAAAACTGAGGAAATGCAGGTGATTTGCAAGAAAATAATATTTTTGAGCTAGGTAAAAAGAACAAGGCAGAGGTCTGGATACATTTTAGAGTAGGTTATTTTCTGAAGTGATGAATGTAGCATTAGATGCTGTACGAGGGAGTATTTTGAAGATTTATGTATATAATAGTGGCTTCGTTTTTAATGAACTTGATATTGAAAATTATTTCAGGGTAGTAGGTATTAGTGAAAATGAGGTTGGAATAGCAGTGAACAAGTAGAAAAGTTAGAATCATGTATGATACTCTAATGTGATAGTATGGCATATTCAGGGAAATGTTGAAGTGTGGAGGCCATGTTACTTACTTTTTAATCATCTTGACAATTGTTTAAACTCAAGCTTGACAAATTTAGTTGAACCAAATGATTGGAAGAGTGCAATATTGCAACTTTGTAAGGCAGGAAGGGGAGTAGGAAGCAGCATAATAATTATACAGCAATTAAGCCTTGTGAGTATAGAATGTAAAGTGCTAGTAAAATTCAATAGAGGAAATGAAAGGTAACAATACACAAACTATGTTGAGCATTGTAATTTTGTCTGGTTAAACATATAAGGACCAGCTGTTTGAACTCCAGCACTACTTGAGACATGTATGAAGGTGAAAAAAAATAGTATTTTGCATTTGTTGACATGGAGACAGGATAAATCAAATTGTTCCTCAAGTAAAAATACACTTGGGATTTAGAACCTCACCGGCTACGTTGGAGTCGCAGAGAAATAAATGTAAATAAAACTGTACTTAAACAACCGAGCAGAATGTTTTGTGGCATACCCTATGAGATCCTTGTGTACTATTATTTCCTCATTACAGTTTTCGAAAGAAGTGAAGTATTGAAAGATAAAGAAGCAAAACTTCTGAGACTGGAAATTTTAATAATAATTATAAAGAAATGTAACTAAAATTAAATGGATGACTTTAATCACTAACAGAGAAAAAGCAAAAGGTTCAGATAAAAGTTTCTGAAGACAAACTCTAGTGAAGGCTTCATAAAAAGATTTCTAAGAAGTAGGAACTGCTTATAAATTGTTAGCAAAGGACTGACAGCTAATTCATTGACAATAACAATCAGAGAAAACTTTTGACCAACAACTTCCACAATTTTTTCAATGGAAAATTATTTTTATTCAATTTAGCTAGTACACAAAACGTAAGTATTGAAATATCTTCAAGCCCAGAGTGTTAAATTATGAACTGGTTATGCATATTCATTGAATCTCAAAAAGCTTTTTCCCAAAATAAAAAAATGTTGCATAGTAAACACCGCGAAAGTATGGAATCGGCTTCAGGAAAGGCTCTTCCCAGAATAATGGTAAAGGAATGCTGGCTGGTTGGTCATCAGCATATATGTAGCTCACATACATGTATATGCACACAAGCATATCCGTTATTAAATGTATAACATGTACATGATGTATGTTTTGCAACATGTACAAAATAAACACCTTTCCTTATGTTTTCATTTGAATCATAGGGAGAGTTATTCAATTGGCTCCATAATTCCTTCTGCAAGCTGCCATGTGTGCTTTGTTTTGAATCATCTCCATTTATTCATTACCATATTCCAACAATATGAGATTTCTGGCTCTGTATTTGTGCTTCTTTTTCACAAGTTTCAATTGACTCTCAACCATACTTTTAATTGGTTATCCTTGGTAACTTGTGTAACTAAGTTGGTTAACCCATCTGTCACACTGGTCTATTCTCGAGTAAAAACCTGGGGTTTACCATTGAGGTTCATTTTCATATTTCTGAGTTGAGTCTAATAAGTATGAAATGAGAAACATTGTGTAGTGTTAGACACTATTATTTATTGAACATAGTTTACATTGATGATTCCTAATATCTAAAAAGCAACCAAAGTTTAACTTCCCACTGATGAAACATTGATTACATCAATTTTTGAAAATTTTACCCGATTAAAATCATACTACATAAATACATCCATTGACCTGTTTCTGAATTACTTTTACCTGAAAAAAAAATATGCTTCATTAACATTTTAAATGACAGGCAACATCAATTTCTTTCAAAATAAAGATCTCTTTGAAGGAAGATTTACAGGTCTTAGACTTAAGTATTTATTTAACTTACATGGATTACTGACCAATATGTGAGATTTCCAAATTTATGACATTTTATTATGACATACAGTCAATTATCTGACTTAAGAATTTTGTAGTGGTTGAAAAAACAAGAGAATATAACTCAAAAAAATGTTTCAGTCTGTTTTTGTGTGTACATTACCACACAAACACTTTTTAAAAGGAGAAATATCTTTAAATTACAGAAATAGTCATAGTCCAATTTAAATCGGAGGTATATATGTAAGACACATGAAAAATGGATATGAAGGGACTTTTTTAAATTACTTACATACAAGTCAAACACACACCTATAGGATATAGATTTCCTGAGAGCAGTTATTGCAAATTAACATGGTCAACAACAGGGTGAATAGGTCTATACAAGTATTTTGGTAAAGCCAAAAATACCTTGTACCAACAGCAATACAGTTCTGGGGTCATTCTTTTCTGAGAATATTTTCATAATAGCATTGGGATAATAAATAGGCCATAAAACATATGTGTATTTACGGTGATGGTAACAGTGACAATGAACAAACAGTAGTAACAACTGGAAGAGATAACTGATTCCAAACACCATTGATGCTGAGGCTAAACCACATGAATACATGGGATTAGCCCTCTCAATCACTTAACAACTATCAATAATATTTCATCAATGGTTCAACTGGTTTTGAATATAATGTCTGAGGTGGATAAATATTCAGTCTTAAAATTGAGGAAGGTAAAGTTGGCACATTACATACAGGCATAGATACACATTACATCAGTAAAAATATTTCGAGCAAACAAGGCTATAACATGCCTTATATTGAATTCATTAAAGCATGTCATGAAAGTCAGACTTAACACATAAGAAAAATTACATCACAATGGCATTATTTGCCACATATTGATAAACTGACTTTCATGAGCATTAGCAACAAAAAAATTACCAATGACATGTAAAAAATAATGATTTATTTCACAATTTTATGAAAATAATTGCGTATAAAATAAAAATAATTCAAATGGTCAAATGACACATTCTTAACATCACTTTAAAAAAAAGTCAGTTAAAGTGCAATACACTCTTTCAGGGAAATAGTTCAACAATAATCAACAAAAAACATTTTGTACAGAAAAACTAGTTAAATTATGATGTAATAATGAGTTAGATATGTACTCTCAGAACAGGTGTCTGCGATACATTTTTGGCATGGCAAAAATAATTTTAAACAAATAAATAACTTACATAACTTATGTTATCACTAGATATTATATATTATCATCACATAATTGATGGCATTCAGTCACCTGTTGAATAAAGGTATATAAAAACATGCAAGAATCACAAAATATGACACAGCAAGCAGGAGAAACTTTGGGAAATAATTTATTAAAATTAGGCAAACGAGTTTCCCAAAAGAATAAGGACATTTAATTTTCAAATACTGTTGGGAACTATTGGATCATGCTTTTAAAGCTAAAGAAGACCACTTTTTTTTAATACTTCTTGACTAAAATCTTCATTGGTGACCATCCATTAGGCAAAAAAAACCCCTCTTTGTCTGAGAGATTTAGTTCATTACAGAGCTTTTAGCATTTGCAAGGGGTAATTTTACACATTGATTTATTTAACTTTCCTATGGTTGAAAATATCACCTATCACAGGTGGTAAACTGAGGTATGTCGTGAAAACCTGAGAAACAACACTTGACGGCAGTCGAGGAATAAATAAGAACATCTGTTGATTTAGTTGATTACAACTTCTTAAAAATATTCCATGAACTTTTTACAAAAATTTTAAATTTACTCACATCATGATTTTGCATAGCAATAATTTGTTCTAGCTCCTAATCGCTTGAATTTCATTTAATATTTTTTGTAATTTTTTACTAATTTGCCACTGCTTACAAAATGCAAGCATTTAAGTTTTCACATACTCAAATTGACACAGACATACATCATACAAAACATGCTGAATATTTCTATTGACTACCATATATATATATATATTATATCAGATTATTTTGTTACAATTCTTTGATTTAACAATCTTGGAGAAGAGCATTTTTTGGCACATCTTTGAGGTAAAAAGTGAGTATCATAGCAGTCCTTGATCAAAAAATTATTTAATTTAATGCAGGAGCATCCCTATGTAATATATATAAATATTAAACAACAAAATCCTGAATAAGAAAACTTAGCCTGAGATGTACTACAGGAACATGAAACAATTACACCCTTGAGTTAGCTACTGAAAGTTTAATGAGCAAATATCACTTAACAAGAGACTTCAAAAACATAAATAATCACAATGCAAAAGCTTATGAATTATTCTGAAATACTCAAATTACAGAATTTCAAATGTATCTTTTGCCATGAGCTATAAAAAATTTGGCACATTTCTATATATGAGAGGTAATTTGTTGAGCTTCATGAAAATATTAGGTGGAATACCACAGTATATAACTAAAATAATGAATAAATAAGGAACTATCAGTAATATATCCTGTTAAAAACTTACCCAAGGTATGTTGCTGACATAGTTTACACACATTACCCAAAGTTCCCAAAATCCAAAAATGGATCACAGGGTCATATCAAATTTTTCATAGTTTTGGCATCATTTAATGTTAATACTTAGACTACACAACCACAAATAGCAACTATATAAGATAAGAAGAGCTTTGGAAGAATGAGAATATTGAGCAAAGATAAATTGGAAGTAACACTTGACACCATTGATTTCATAGGATTGACTATTTTGAATAACTGTTTAGTAAACTTTCATTCATAACTGAAACATGCTTCACCAGAAATATTTATGAAAACTCTTTGAAATATATTTTTCTAAGGAACAAAAACCCTTTGGTGCACACATATATTAGGTATAATTCAACTTCTGTACAAATATACGAGTACACCAGTTGTTCCTGATGTGAAAATATATATAGACTAGATTTCTGATTTTGGCACTATGGTTGTAGTAAATAATTAAGGTACTTAGTAAGAGGTATTTGAACTACAGTCTTGTTATAGAAGGATTGATTTGGTACATTCCCTGATTTAATTATACCCAAGTTTTAAGGGGCACATCGCCTAGTGCCCCTATTCACAATGTGGGTTATGTTCATTAACAACATGTACCCTTCTCCCACAATAGAAAAAACTCTATAAATAAGCATGAGTGAGTATACTTTGAACTCTTGAAAATTTACTTTGTGAGGCTCTAAAAAAAAACTTCACCTCAATCTCACCATGAATGATGAGAATAACCAATTTGAACTGTGGGAAGGACGTAAGAATGTGACACAACAAGTATTGTCCTTCCCACAAGACTGAAAGCGGCAGCACCTTGGTTGACAAGTATGATCAATTGCCAATAAAGAGTAGATGCAGATGATTATGGACGGAGGAAGCAACTAAACAAACCCCAAAATGGGCTGTTCAAGAGAGGTATATCATATCTGTTGGTATCCTTTAAAATTAAAAAAAATATTAATTATCTACAATTATTTCTTTCAATCTGTCCATAGCTGTTGCTTGGTATTTCAACAAGCAAACACTCAACTGTAAAAGAAAGCACTTTGTATAATGAATGTAGCTTGCAACTGTTTTGAAAGGCAGGATAGACTCATGTATATGTTTACCCGTGGAATCTATCACTGCCAAAAAAGCTTCTTCATCAAATCGGTCAAGGTGTCTGACTGATATAATAACAGGAATAGATAAGGGCAATGCCTAGGGAGGAGGGTGGGGTTTCTGATCTGGGGAAAGTTCCTCTGTACCAAAAAGGACCTTGTCCCTCAGTAGATTTGGCGGGACGGAAGGGGTTGGAGATGGGAGGCAGCAACATGAGGAAGTAGTGTTCCAGCACGTAGAGAATCAGTCTCGGATTGGAGCGATGGAGGCAGGAGTCTGAGCGGTGATGGAAGTCCCAGTGGTGGTTGTGGAAGATGTTGCAGACCCGGTTGTTGAGGGTGGTGGAGATGGTGGGCCCGATGCAGAGCTCATGATGACCGGTGGTGGGGCCACGGCCTGATGGAAATGAGTGCGCTGGTGATCTCGCAGGTGGTGACGGTGCTTGAACTTCTTGGCACACCACACACACTCAAACCGTGGGCCCACACCACATTCAAGACGTAGGTGGCGCATGAGGTTGCATTTGTGCGTGTAGAGTCGGCCACAACGGTGGCAGACAAATGGGGGCCCTGGCAGCAGAGGCAATGGCCCAAAAGGTAGAGCACCTGCTGGGAACCTCGGCAGAACCCGACGATCCTTAGGCACCAAGCTTTTCAGCAGGGCACTTCGACCTATTTCACGAGGAAAGGGGAAAAAAAATGACACAATAAATTTAATGAACAATGAAATATGATGCTCACTGACATGCAATTTGTACACATTCCAGGGTGATACTGTTATATGTAAGAATTAGGAATGATTTACACAATGTCATACAATCTAATATGTGCTATAAGGTCATGGGATAACATGCTGATCCCTTCCAAATTATATTTTTAAATTACTTCTATCCATGTTTTCGATAAGGGCTTTTCAGAGTGATGTTGATGCAACCACATATATTTGTAATTTGTTTAAGTCTTATCAATAAAATCCCTCAAATTAACAATTAATAAAAGCCTTCAAATGAACATCACACATTAATTATTATCAATATCTTTTTAAGATGATAATCATTTCCAAGAGTAGCAGAATTTTAGCAGCAAGAAGATAATTGCACACATATCTCATTTCTGATAAACCCAATTTTAATTTATTTAACAAAATCTAAGTTTCATAAAACCTTTCAGTAAATATTGCCATGATAGAGAAAATTTAAACAACCTTGTAATGTTAAAATCGCTGGCATTATTGTGCACATTAATACGCCTTCTTTTCCATGAGTGAATTCGAACTATTTTATTTATGTAAAAAACTATTTACCAGTACGAGAAACGGAAAATAACTATATAATTTGATTCAACAAAAAGTTCCACAGTGGAAATTTCCCTATATGATAAGTACAACAAGTATTTTTAAATTGTCCTAAGAATTGCACCGGTGTTAAGTTGGTGTCCATCCAAAACACTATCTACACAGTAGACTATTTATAATGAACATGTGATACAAATGATGAGCTTTCAAGAAATGTTATCTCAGAAAATAATACTCCTATGAAAGCGATTTAATTTGAACTCTGTCATGATCACCAATATAATGTTAAGAGTCTTAAATATATAGATACATGCAGAACTGGAAGTGTAACTTTGCAATGGAAAGGTCCCTCAAATGCTCTTGAACTATACAAATCTGACCAGCTGGCAAGTTTAAAAACAACAATATCAAAAAAGGCATCACGTCATGATGCACTTCACCTATTTTTGGTCCCAAAGGTAAAACCCTACATCATTCAACTTTACAGATAAACAATTTATGTTCCCTGAAAGCCAACTGCTTCTTAGGATTGAATAATTTTACTTAAATTACCAACATCAACTTTGCCATGGATAAAAAAATATTTTTATGGCATTCCATGTTCAGCTTTCAATGGCAATTTTAAGAAACAGCTGAGTTTTTCTGCATATGCATAACTGATATTAAATCTAACGGCTTTCATGAAAAATTACCAGAAAAAACTGTTAAAATAGTTTTTAGGTAAATTTATGTTTTATTAACCACAATGAATGGTATTTTTATCTACACCCTAATGATAATATATTTCTTAAGAAATATCATAGATTAATTATGAATCAAAAACTGGTACCAATAGCCTATCAAGCATATTAACCAGTATTAACTCTTTTCTTCAAATCTCCTTGGAAGGAGAGGGTTTGAAGGTTTAAATATTTTCTATATTATGACCAGAAACTGAGAGTTCAGTTATTTGACTGGCCAAGACAAACTTTGAAATTGTAAACATCCCCGTACATAAGGTAAGTACTTAGTAGTGTAGGGTCTATTCAATATACTCTTGAGCAAGTACCCTCAGTGCTATTAGCCATTAATACTTCTGTACATACCTATGAATATAAATCGAAGATAATACCTAATAAAAGTGGAAAGAATAAATTTGTCATCATGAATGAAATACTGCAGGTCAATTAGGTATTTCATTTAGGTATAGTTAATTAAAAAATACATCACATGTGTTCCACCCCTAACTTCCAAAAAATAATAACGGCTAATGTAAAAATAAATCATTTGTGAATGACCTAGTCAGAATATACTGACTTGACTTATTGACACATGAGAAAGTTTAGTCTAAGGCACTTAATATCTAGAAAGGTAGATGACAGATTTTATGACTCTTTTTCCCCAAACTCTTCAGTTTGAAATAGAGCCAGGCAACCCTCCTTATCAAGTCTCAGGTAGAAAATATTTTAAATGAAATGCTGCTTCTGAACATCTATCTGCAAAAACCATGAATGCCATGGGATCATTCACCAAAACACATTCATCAACTTAATAAGTGAAATGGTCATTAAGATGAGGTTGGAGTTCCTGAACCTTTCTACTAGCTCTTATTGCAGGTGAAATTCAATCTCCAGGTTTGAAATATCAGTTTTCTTCCCTTGTACTCCCTGTTACAAAGATCTTGTACACAGAAAATCCCAAACGATGGTTTAGCTCAGTGTCCTACAGAGCACAAAAGAAATTTCAATTCATGCAATAATCCAAATGGTAGTTCACCAAACCTGCGATGAGTGCATCCTATTACACTTACTTTGTGTAGTGTAGTGAAGGTTTTTACAAAACTAAGATCTGTAAGTCACATCATACCTATGGTGGCAGTGCCCACTTGTCTGATTTGCCTTCCAACATTTGGAAACAAAATAAAACTCTCACACCACGATAAAATAGCCATGTTCTATCTACATTGATTCATTAGAAGCTTAAGCATGTCCACCTTTGAATTTTCTATTTTACATTTAAACTGTTTTCTCTCCATAAAAAAATTAAATTTGAATCAAATCTCCATGGCCTAACCTAAATTTAAGTTCAAATGAAAATCACCCCTTTAAAGAGGTAATTCATCATCTATCTAAGGATTGTTTTGACGCAGCTCTTCCAAGTTATTTGGTTTGCCGACTTTTTATTTCTTTTTAGTTATTTTCATTGCCTCCTCTGGCTTTTTCCTGCACTTCATCATGCATCTTCCTCAGCAATTCTTCCCCTGGGTTCCTTTCAATCTTGTTTTCAGCTGACTTTCGTACCTCAACATGTGTCTGATAAATGTCTTCACTAGGAAGCACCCTTAATTGGTTTCTTTTTTCACTTACTCCTCAAAATACCTCTATACCATCACATTTCCAATGCATCAAATCACTTTTCTCCACCACTGCTGTAACACAAGATACCAAATATGCCGTCCTAGAGCTATGAAAGTTAACTTTCCTAAAAGGAAAGTGAAAAAACTGAATTATACAATGTCATTGTGATTATACAAGGTGCGGCAACATAACTTCCTTTTTTTTTAAGCGTTTTGCATTTGGAAAACGGAAGTAAAGTTACCGCACCCTGTACAAATACACCAGAGTATAGTCCCACCTTAGATTCAATTTTCACCTTAGTCTTTAGTCTCTAGTTTCCTTTGAAAATAATTCTGAATTTATTGCCATCAAGCACTTTTCTTGCCAGATACATGTCAGCAATAAGTATGAGCTATTTCAAAAAGGAAAGTGGAGGCTGAGGACAAAGTTAAATATTGGATTAGAGGGTGAGACTTGTAATCCAGTTTTTTCACTTTCCATTTAGAAATGCTAACTTTCATATTTCTAGGGAGACACATATGAGTACCTCCAATTACCTGTTGACTTATACAGATTTTCCAGACTTTCCTCAATTCTTTACAAATGCTAGAGGAATAACTAAAAGTTAAAAGGTGGACAAAGTAATTATGTAGTCACTATTGACATTTCAAAATTTAATTTTGCTGGACACCAAAGACAACATTTTGTATGCAATGAGGAGAATAATAATTGCAATAATTCATAATATACTTGTTTGCATATCTGAGGCTTACTTGCAATTACATGCACACAACCAAATCCAAAAGAAACAAAGTGTTACAATCTCTACAGTGCCCCAGTGTACAATATGCATGTTAACTCGTCGAGATTGTGACACAAAACTCTTTCTTCTGCATGCTTGTAGTTTTTTGGATGCGATTCCCAGTGAATGTATTCGATGGTTTCTGGCTCAACTTTGTGGAAGTTTATGTTCGTTAAATGAAGAACACAAATGTATTTTTCCACTGTTCTTTATTTTTGTACAACAAGCTTAGGTGTCATCATCAGGCACAAATTAGTCAAGTTGCGGTTTTCAAATTAGGCATAGCAATTTGACTAATTTGTACCTAATGATGACACCTAAGCATTTTAACTATTTGTACCAAAATAAAGATTGAAGGAAAACAAATTTTGTTCCCAGTGGATGATTTAAGTGAAGACATCACTACTAAGTGTTTGCTCAAAGGAATTCCATCATTCACCGAGCAGCAAGTGCACTTGACTATGAGTGTAATTTGTTGATCTACTGGGAAGTACTACTCTCTCCATTACAAAGCAAATCTCTTAAGCTTGACAGAATGTACAATTTCAAGTTTTAGTAGCACTAAAATTTACTCCTGAAATGGCAGAGAATGTAAATGCCCAATTAAAACGGTTCAGATGCTGCCAAGTAGCTATTTTTTAGGTATAATGCTGATCATTCATCAATCGTAGATTAATTATTCAAGGGTATCCATTCAGTCTCCCTACCCCTCCAATTAGGAAACTATTTTGGTCTCTGCCTCTCTCAATAGCAATGACTTTACGAGACTGAGCACTTGAATGGTGATATCAATCCTCCAATGAGGAAAGTAGTCAAATTTTTGTTATTTTATGAATACATTGAATAAGAATAATTTCAGTTGCTTTGAATCCAACCATAAATGACTGCACATATGACTAAACAAGTTTTCAGGAATAACTAAAAGGTAGACTCAGATAAAGCCCTTTTCTGTACTCATATACATACTATTCTAATATTACACATAAGAAATTAATACAAAGTGTGTGCCATAACAAATCACGAGCTAAGATATATTTTTATGCCTACTGCTTCAAATAACATGGCTTTCCGAACACTTTTGAGTTTATGCCTATTTCAGCAATAATGTAGAAAATACACCACTATAATGTAATTGTCTCTCAAAAAACTGCCACTTGCTAGCAGACCTTCCTTCAACACCACACTATGCGTATGTTTTAACTCATGATAATAGTTAACTTTTTTTCCTTCTAGCATACCATAAAAATAAATATTTATACCATAAATGGGCAACAGGTCTCAGGGAAAAGTGGCCACTGTGCATTTGAAGATATGTAGATTCACACTACTGAAGTGTATTTGTGTATGAAAAATATTAAATAAATAAATAAATATATACATGTATATATATATGTATAAATAAATAAATATATATATAAAAAACCGTAAACACAGTAATCAACCCGAAGGTCGGTTTAGTAGGTGATGGTAGGGTTCACCCAGTACTAAGCCCTATAAGTTCCTTTCCCTGTGCCGGTTATGGTTTCCCAGGAAGACCTGATACCCGAAAAATCACACAGCTTGGGTAGAGCTGCAGGTGCCCAGAGTGCCTTGCCCGGGAATCGAACCCAGGACCCTCCAGTCAGCAGTCCAACACTCTACCCACTGGACTACCGTGACCCTATATTTGTATATATATATATATATATGTATGTGTATATATATATATATATATATATATATATGTATGTATGAATATATATATATATATATATATATATATATATATATATATATATATATATATATATATATATATATATATATATATATATGTGGGAAAGGAACTGGCCCCCCTACCCTGATGTGTGAATTTCACACGCCGTGTAGGGCTTATTACTGGGTGAACTCTACCATCACCTACCAAACCGACCTTTGAGTTGATTACTGTGTTTATGGTTTATATATATATGTGTGTGTGTGTGTATATATATATATATATATATATATATACACACACATATATATATATACATACACACACATATACACATACACATATTTATTTATGATGTAGAAGCACTCTCAAGAGCAATATAACATTTGGACCGCACAATAGAACACAAAAATATAAATAGAATATATATTCAATCCTGAACTTCAAAGGATTATTTTGTACAGCATTGAAAGATATGTTTTTCAGTACTCTGTTATATGTAATTAATGAGATGAACCACGGTAGTAGAGAAGAAATCTAGTTCGATTGTTATCCTAAAGATCACAGGTAAAAACATTTTGTTTGCCCAATATATTATGTTGTAATGCAACAATTTTCCAACGTAGTTTACTCTTTGATACGTCATCTAGTAATTTAATGCCACAGTTGAGGAATGACAGGTTTTAAATGGATAAATGATAAGCATGGGAGAATTTGATAAATTCAAAGTTTCATCAACGCATCATATTTTATGGCTTTGTTTTAGCAATGAGAAGTGAATATCCCAACACAATTTTGTCAGTGAAGAAACAATATCTGGACGAAAAAATAATTAATTGAAATGAACAAGCTGAAATTTCATAAAAATTGTACCTAATCCATGTCCTTAATAGTAGTTAGCAATACATTCTGTGAATGACAAAACCGCAACTGCTGGTCAGTAAAATTAATTTTAAAGGTAAAATTAAGTATGATTTAAATTTTTTAAGGTTCAATGACCGTTATAAACTTCATCATCTTAAAAACATAGGAGCGTACAATTCCACTCGGGAAGCTTAAGAAGTGCAATAAGAGAATTAGAAAACAGTTATTGGAGAAAAATTAAAAAGAATCCTCATCAAAGAGGCATTGGTAGATGGGACGGTATTCAATACAATGAAACATTCCTACACTGCTAAGGGTATACCTGTCTCCGAGCAACTACAAACCTAATAATAAAAATCCCCATCGAGGTCATGAATGAGAAATATTTGCATGAAAAAAGAGCCATAATTTTCCACGTTCATACTAGGCGGCAAAGGCAAAGGTATACTATATATTTATTTTTTCTCCCACCCTCTATTCGTCCGATAGGTCCTACCCTCTGGCGACGGAATGGCGGAAGCATTCCCTACGCAAGGGAAAATGAGGGGAGTCGCTCACAGACGTGTGGCTGCAAAAAAGAAGTGTGGGAAAAATCGTAACTTGGATGAGGCACTCAAAATCGGACCATTGTACGCCAGCGCCAACGGCAGGGCGAGTAACTACCACCAACCGCCTCTACGCTGGGTTATTGGAGGGGTGTCTGGCCGCCCCCCCTACCAACCCCCCTATACCTCGTTTTATAGTCCCTCTCCTTTCTCCCTCTCTCTCTCCCTCCTGTCTCGCCTGCCCCGTTTTGCTTCTCTCCACCTTCCTCTCCTCCTTTCCTACTTCCCCACTATTGATTTTCGTAGAGGCTGGGAAGCATTTACTTTGTCTTCTCGTTTTATCCCACCTTCCCCGCCGACACCCTAATGTTTCTACCCTTCCCCCCTCTTTCCTCTTCTTCCCCACCAAGGCATCTCCCCTCCCTCGTCCTCTCTCTCTTTCCTTTCCTCACCCGTCTTCCTCCCCCCCCCGCTCGCAAACTTGTGTTCTCCCCCTCACCCCTGCACCGTCAAGGGTGAATTTATACACATACATAGGATATATATTTTTTTTCTGAACTGGCGGTATAGGATAAGGAGAGGGGGAATTAGGGAGCAGCGTAGGAGCAAATGTAAAGAGAGAAGGGGAGAAGGACGCATGGGGAAGCAGAAAGGCGAGGAAGGACGGATAGTGGTTGGTATAGCGCGGTGTGGGGAGTGGGAGCCAGATAGTAAGGTGGGGGTTGATGGTGGTGTGGTTACGGGGGAGGAGAGAGAACCAGGAGGTCGTTCTGATGGAGGAGACGGTGGGGGCTGGATGATAGAAGAGATAGAGAACTCTCGCCGAGGTTGATGAGGGTGAGTGAGAGGGGAGGAGGTTGGAAGGGGAGGGAATGGAGCGAGATATGCGAGGGAATAAAAAGGTCGATAACTCACGAGGGAGGGAAGAGAGAGAGAGGAAGAGGAAGGAAAAAAATAAATCTAGGAGGGAGGAGGAAAGGAGGCAGGGCGGGAGGGAGAAGGGAAGGCAATAACTCAAGCTTATGAAAGAAATGCTCTTGGAAAAGTGGATGACGGGGTGGGTGGGTGGGGGGAGAGAGAGGGGGCGGGTGCGACAGGAGCGGAGCAGATAAGAAGTGGTCTGAGGAAGGGGAGGAGCAGGGAGGTAAGGAGCAGCCGTAAGTTCTTTTTCATTATATTTACTACATTATTATTTTCTGATGGAAGGAATTTCTGCAACCAATCTCTCTCTTGTTGTAGCAGCAACTACGACTCCGGCAATGCAATCATGCGGAAAGTCCTACAACGGCATGGCAATGTCGCAGGTCATGAGCGAAGAGGAGGAAAAACAGGGGAAGACAACAGGACTTTAAACGGGAAAGGAACCAATGACTGCTTGCTACACAATTTTTTCATGAGGGGAGGGCACCTTTGAAAGGCTAATCGGAAGAAACGTAACGCTATATAATGCACAGTCACAAATAAACAACCACACACACACATACATGTACCTCCATCGCATTCACTCAAAAATGAGAATAAATTATATTATCGAGACGAAGGGAACGGAATAAACATGACATCCACACGGGAAGCCGAGCGAATACGAGAAATATAAGATAAAAAACGCAAGACACTTCTCGTGGATAAAATTAAAGCAGAAATACAAAAATATTAGGTTTTTTTTAGACGGTTGGCGGAAATGAAACAAATTTTCCAAA